>NC_045543.1:14058342-14178342 GCF_009769535.1 Thamnophis elegans | reverse complement strand
TGTTTTCGATAGTTCTTTTCAGTGAGGCATAAATTGTTCCAAATGTTGAAGCAAAGGAGATATAATTGCCATGCATATCACCGGATGCCTGGGCTGGTGGACTTGAGTACCATGCACCCCCTCAATTTACCACATTAGTCGTCTTCTAACTGCAAAATGCTAACACTTGAGGGCATCTAAATGAATGTTTATCTCCTTTTTTCTGCAAATATTAAGTGGAGAGGAAGCTTCCCTCCCTCCCTGCAAATCAACTTCTTTTGATTTCAATGTGTGAAGATTTGACTTGTAAATAGTCTCCCAAAAGCTATTTCCCCAAATCCTTTACATATTTTAATTAAGTTTTAAATTAGCCTGTGATAATGTACCTGACTTCACAAAATTTAAAAGCAATCCTCCCCTCTTTTCCCTTTGATTTAGATTTTCCCTCTTTCATCAATTGTTGCTCCTGCTGGGAAACATTATAAAAATAAATATTCAAATAGGCTTTTCTTTCAGTTTGTCCCCAAAATGGTAGCTTGTCAGCTTTAGAAGATGCACAAAAATGAGGACTCCTCTTCTGTTATCCTCTAGATATGTTTAGAATGCAACTTTCTGCTACTTTAGCTGAAAAGAAGCTGCAATCATGACATCTGGTGGGTACCAAGATGAGGGAGATGTACATGTTAAGGATGACATTTGTTATCAACATGCTAAACCTTCTGAAAATTGTCCACTGTGAGCTACGGATGGGCAGCTTTGTAAAGATCAGGGAGGATCTTCACAAATCTGGGGTGGGTATGAGGGTGAGGAGGGGAAGGATATTGATGGGGTGATGATGGAAAAATAAATAACCGAGGGGTTTTTCATATGTATATATTGTCTGGATGTTCTGGAAGGCATACTTTTCTTTCCAAACTATGTTAAACCAATTTCCGTCTTAGAATACAGCCTTTGTGAATTTTCCACTAAAAGTGATGGAAACAAGGCCACTAGTCTCTGGAATTTATGGTCCCCAGCTGCCCTCCATTTGTAGATGTCAGGCTCTTCTTGGTCTTTTCCACTCCTTTGACATAATCTTGAATCTGAACCATGCTGTGAACTGTTGGTTAAATGCAAGTTTAGCAATGAATTTCTGGTGCTAATTTTGAATGATTGGTACAGAAGTGGCAGCCACTCATTATGAAAACAGAAAACACCTCTTTCCAACATCTTACCTTGCAAACAGAGTGGGAGAGTCTATTGCTTAATTGGGCATTAGTTTTTCATTCTGCTTGAGCTCTAATAGGCATCCTTCCAAATTTGGAGTAACTTTAAATAATCCAGCCGGTGATTGGATTCAACAGTCTTGGTGGCAGAAAATTAATCATCTGGCAAGAGGTTTATGAAGTAGTTAATATGCAGCGTCAGGGCAGTGCTGAACCTTCTCAGGATTTTCCTCTGCTTTGAGACCCAACCCAAAGAGATGAGGATTCGAAAGAAGCTAGTCTGGGGATGGGAGGAAGAATCTCAAGGGTGATTTCCTGAGGGATGGCCACTAAAATAAGCCAGATTGATTTAATTTATATTTGTATTTATTAATTCATCAAACATGTAGAAGATAGCAGGTATAAATATAAACATGGATATAAATGAAAGAAATGAATACAAATAGATGAGGGCAATAGGGCAGAGATGGTAGGCATGCTGGTGCACTTATGCAAGCCCCCTTTATGGACCTCTTAGGGATGAGGATGAGGTCCATGGTAGACAGTTTAAGGTTGAAGCTGTGAGCAATGTTCCCTCTATTTTTTTTCAGTGTGCGCGGAAAAGTATAGTGTTTGAGCAGCACATTTTCATGCAAGCGAGGAGGAGGAGGAGGAGGAGGAGGAGGAGGAGGAGGAGGAGGAGGAGGAGGAGGAGGAGGAGGAGGAGGAAGAGTAGTAGTAGTAGTAGTAGTAGTAGTAGTAGTAGTAGTAGTAGTTGTTGTTTTTTCAGGAGGCTACGGATCGGCCACCCCTGAACACCAGGAAGCCTCACAAATTTATCTCCCTTCCAGGTTCTGCTGCCTCAGGCTGGGCCAAAACCACACCCAGTTCCATGCTTGACTGCCGGCAGTTTGGGGAGGCAAGGAACAGCAGCAGTGGCACAAAGCTACAAGTCCTCAGAAGTGGAGAGGACAGTGCAAGGGAAGCCTTTCCTTGCTCTCTCTCTCTCTACCCTGCACTCTCTCTCTGTAAACCTTCTCTTGTTGTGTGTGTGTGTGTGTGTGTGTGTGTGTGTGTGTGTGTGTGAGAGAGAGAGAGAGAGAGAGAGAGAGAGAGAGAGAGAGAAAGAAAGAGAGAGAGAGAGCCTTCCTCCCCATTTTTGCCTGTTTCCAGGCGAGGCTAAAAGAGGATCAAGGCGGAGCTTTTAATGCAGCTGCAGATTTAAGCTCTCCCAACTCTCCCCCATCTCAACACACACCCTGGCTTTCTTTGCCTCCCCCCCAATCTTCCTCTGATCAGCCTCTCCAAGGGAGGCGGTGCTTCTGCCTGGCAGCTACTGGCTGAGAAGCCCCAGGATGATCAAGGGCCATTTTCCCCCCAACGCCAGGAAAGCCCACTTTCTTCTGCCCCCTCCCCATCTCTCTCAACCGCTGTTGGGTTACTGCCCGGTAGCTGCCCAATCCCCCCCCCATTTTCCCGACCCCTTCCAGACCCTGATCTCTGTGAAGTTGGAAGTTGGGGGGGGGAGTTGTTGGCGGAGAAGGTTCAGTCCTTCCTCCTTCATGCCCTGAAGTTCATTCTAGCCGCCGTCCAAGAGAGGATTCCAGAGGGAGCGTCAGTCAGATAAGTTTGGCCAGAAGGAGAAAGAGTCTCTCTTAGAATGGCGGAGCTGTTTGAAGAGCCATCTGAACATTCCCAGAGGGGCCATTCAGCTCCACCTGGCTCCCTCTGCAAAATGCATGGCTGAAGTCCGAAGGGCGCTGGAAGTGGAGTCTCTTGGAGCTGTTGAGTCCTTTGACTGCAGAGGAGGCCGAGGGAGCCTCGGTGGGGCTGAACGCTTTTGGCTAATGGGGAGGAAAAGTGCCCCTTGTGAAAAAACATGTTTCCTCTTAATAAAATCACTGTGTGGCAGTTTGAAACTACTGTACACCGTTTTCTTGTCATGTGCGCGCCCACGTAGCCGCGCAGTTTAGAGGGAACATTGGCTGCGAGGGTTTTGAGGATGTAACAATGGAGTCAGGTAGAGCATTCCAGGCATTGCTGAATTTGTATTTTCTGCAATTGAGTTTGGAGTGGTTTACCTTGAGTTTGTATCGATTGATATTAATCAATCGATTTGTATGTATCGATATTAATGATGTATTGCACAAAACTGCCAGAAGTGAAAGGATCCCTGAAGCTTTTTAACATGCAGCCTGTGAAATGTTCCTGAGAGCATTGAAAATGTTCCTCATCACAGAGCAGAAGCCATTGCTCAGCAGAATGAATGTCAGCACCTTCAAACCAGGTAGAGTTAATATGAATGCGACCCCTCACTGGGGAACCCTGCATAGATTTATACCGATGGTTGCCTTTACATTATTGTACCATTCCAAAGATCCAGCAGAGCCATTCAACCCATATTCAGAAAAGCACCCTATTTAGCTTAATGGGTCTATATATAAACTTAAGCAACATGTTTGTAACACTGATATCCATATTATTTCTACCTACCTCCTTATCTTGTATGGAAGACCAAATATGTTGTGAATATTGACAGCCACGTATCGAAGTAATGTGTTGACAGAAAGGAAAATAAAATGCTCCAAGACAGTTGGGAGAAAAAAGAACTGAGTAATTTTCTTTCAAATAAGGACATACACTGAAAACATCTCATTTCAACCAATCCACTAAGAACGCAATAATTTCCTAGCAAATGTTGACAAATTATTTATCACAGTTAGGGGATTACAAGTTGTAATTGTACATGGAATAAACTGTTCCAGCCCACTCTATATTTGTCTGTGAATAGCCTGGGAATTATGGAGTTGAAAGGGAGCACAGTGACCAAAGAGAGAGGGGGCAGGTGTGATGGAGACAGAAATGAATGCCAGATACAAGTATAACTTTGCCAGACATCCTCAATGTGGCACTGTACTGAAGCATGGTCTTCCTGAATTCTCAGAAGTGGACAGGCTTAGAGTTATGAGCTGGATGTCTAGATACTTGAAGAAGGGTGTCTGGTTGAGGAAAGCCTACCATTAACCTACAACTTGTAGCTCACCTAACAATACCCAAGCTTTGTTCTTTCTCCTTGGCAGCAGGCACACAATTACAGGCAAAAAGAAGCAAACATTGAGTGCAGCAGAACACCAGAATGGAACAATTCACCGAGCGACAACTCTCTGCAGCGAACTCGCCACAGGACAACTCACCGCGGAACAATTCAACAATTCAATTTAATTATTTGAAAGAATTAAAAAAAATATTTTAATTTTTTGTCTTTCACATTTCATTTCATCCCTCCTTTTGTATCCTTTCTTTAATGATTTTATTCCACCATTTCTTCAGCATTAGTGTAGTTTTTGTCCTGCGGCAAGTTGAGTTGGCCGTGGTGAGTTATCTAGGAGCGAGTTGGCTGCAGCGAGTTGGTTGTGGCAAGTTGGCCATGGCGAATTGGCCACAGCGAGTTGTCCTAGACCTGCAAGAAAGTCATCTTCACAGGGGGGACATTGGTGACAAGATTGTCTGCAGAGTGTGGTCAAAGATGGAAACCACCCCGTTGCAACTTAAGTTCCACCATTTCTTTTGAATGTGGATTACTCATGTGGTGCACATAAAAACAGGCCAAATGTCAATCACATCATCATGGCTGCCATCTTGCTATTTTTAATCGTGTCCCACGGACGGACCTTCTGCCTCCCCTGAAGATTGTTACAAAAAGACTCCATTCAGATTCAACACTCAAGAAAATGCTGACACTCTTCCTGCAGAAATAATAACAATTCAGATCTAACTTGACCAGAAGTGCAGAGCTGAAGAGGAAACTTAGGACAGATGTATTGGTATCCATATGTGCATTATGCGTTGATCTGTTTTTAACTGCCTTGAGGGTAATTTTGCCTGAAAGGCTCTATGTAAATGTCAGTATTAGACAAATTTGGATATTCATAGATGGGTAAGGTTTCCTGTGTGCTAAGTGTGCATGCCAGGTGAAATTTCCAGAGGGTGATGAATAAGAATGCAAGATGAGCCCCACTATGTTTCCAGGGAACACACACACACACTTATGGGCAGACAGTTTCCTCCTAGTAGACAGACAATTGAATACTAACAATTATACTTAAGGGACCTGTAACTCCTGAGCTTTTAGATGTTGTCTGCGCCTGCCAACTTTTGCAAGTGAATGTAAATGGCCTGGTTTTGTTTTATTTTTTAAAGTGCACATGGCACCCTCTCTCAAAGGCATGTGCACTTAATGCAGTTGCATCAAGGACCCCCATCTTGCTTAGAAAGCCATTTGCTAATCCACAGTATCCACTTGAGAAGCTTATTAGAATTGATTTTGCTATTGACATTTGCGCAAGTGTTCTATTCCTGGCAAGCTTTGATAATACATTACACTAAACCAGGGACGAACCCCGGAGTGTAGCTGGTGAGAATCTATTCTATCATGTCCTGATCATCCTGATGATGAGAAATGTCTCTTCATTCTGAGGTCATTTCTGCAATAGAGAGATTTAAGTTCAAGAGCAGAAACAGTACAGTATGCTTAAAAAAGACAATGGTGTTTCCATCGCGGTAATATCGATAGCCACTGAATGGGGATCAACTCTTCTGTATTAAGCTGCAGGAAAATTTGGCTTTGAAAGAAGTTGTCTTTTCCAAATATTTATAATGGGAAATGTTTCATGAGACCAAGGAATGCCAAATCTGAACTAAATCTGTTCTCTTCGCCTTTGGATAAAAAGTTTACTCATAGCTAGCTAACTTTTTTGCATATTGAAAATGATGATAGGGGGCAGGAAGCGGGTAGGAGCTTCACAAAAATTAAGGATAAATGCCTTCTTCATCATATGGGCTCCCTGTGATTCCCATTGGTGCCTTCCAGGATTTCCTGCCCCCCACAATTTTCTGGATGTCTCTCATCCAAGTACTAACAAGGTTTAACTTCCAAGCCGAGGAAGAATCAACCCAGTACTATCACCAGGGGTGGGCTGATGGGGGTTTGCAGGGGTTTGGGAGAACCTCTAGCTATGATTCTGTGCAGTTTGGAGAACCCCCAAATCCAACTCCTGGCTGGTTCTGCCCACCCCACCCCTCGCAGGAGTCCCCACACGGCCTGTTTCGGATGCAGATAAGTGCAGGGCATGTGTGGAAGCTTGGGGAGGGTGAAAAATGGACCTACCGGAAGTTTGGGACTTCCCAAAGTTTCTTAGAGGGACTCCGGACTCTAGGGAGGCCATTTTTACCCTCCCGGGGGCTCAAGAAAAGCCTCCGGAGCCCCCACACACACATACACTGTAGTGCAGAAGGCTGACTAGGTCACACCCACTATAGCCATGCCCACCCAGCAACTGGGCAGAGACCCCCTTGCTAAAAATTTTGAAGCCCACCCCTGGGTGTCACCTGCTACGAACCCAACTTTGCCAACCTCTCTCTAGTAGTTATTTGATAATATATGTTATCAATTAAGTCCTTAGAGTTAATGAATAACTTCCAACTTAGGTGTAATAATGTATATATGAGATACAGCCAAACAAAATGGATATAGAGGTTTAGCTTAGTTGCATGTGTTTAAATCTTGTTGAATTAGAACCACCATTAAAAAAACAGAGCTGTTTGTAGGGCCTGAAAAAGTCTCCACATATGTTTTTTTTTTGCTATTGAATGTATTTTCATTTTGCAAATAAGGATTTTAATTATTTATAAACTGGCTTCAGATGAAAGTCAATGCTTGGGCTAAAAAATAGAAAACATTGCCAGAAAAACACGTCCCTCCTGCTTCTCTCTCTCTCTCTCTCTCTAATTTCAAGGGGAAAAACCCCCAGAAACAACATATTACACACACAGAGACACAAGCTCAGTTCTCAAACAAAGCATTAAACCTTGTCCACATGGAATAATATTGATCATCCTTTCCATTATGTCTATAAAGAGCCAGTTCATAAGCACAAAGTAACCATCTGTCATCAGTCCAAGACTGTCTATCCAGAGTAGCACAATCTTTCCATCATAATAAAAGTAATATTTCCTTCACCATGCTGAGAACTTCTTCATATATTGATGAATTTCAACTTTTCAATATATAATTTAAAACAGTATTCACATCTTTAAACCATATCATTCTTTCCAAACCATTTGAAAATGCTATGAATATTAAAACTAAAATGAGGCTTTAATGGTACAAGTTCATATTATAAGTGGGCCATCTATCATTTGGCACTTCCAGTACAATAAAGTTTACAGGCAACCCTTTTCAATGTTATTTGAGATGTCCAATAATCATGAACAATAAAAATAAACTTAATATACTTTAAGACTCTTAACCATTTATTTATTAATGTAGGTATTTCATTCTTTTCTTTGAAATTTCATTGATATATCTATATCATCTATATCTATATCTATATCTATATCTATATCTATATCTATATCTATATCTATCTATCTATCTATCTATCTATCTATCTATCTATCTATCTATCTATCTATCTATCTATCTATCTATCTATCTATCTTATCTATCTTATCTTATCATCTTATCCTATCTATCTATCTATCTATCTATCTATCTATCTATCTATCTATCTATCTATCTATCTATCTATCTATCTATCTCCATCCATTATCTATCCACTGCAGTGGCTCAGTGGCATAAGGGAGTGAGCTCCCATTACTTGTCCCAGCTTCTGCCAACCTAGCAGTTTGAAAGCACATTAAAAATGCAAATAGAAAAATAAGAACCACCTTTGGTGGGAAGGTAACAAGGAAACGTCTTTGGACAGCGTTGGCTCTTTGGCTTTGAAACAGAGATGAGCACTGCCCTCTAGAGTTGGGAATGACTAGCACATATGTGTGAGGGGAACCTTTACCTATCAACTGCAGGATGAAGGCCACACGCATATATGTGTTTGTGTGTCTGTGTAATTTTGAACATGAATAAAAGTAACATGCGAAAAAAAATTAAAATGGAAAAATAGATAAAAGAAAGAGTTCAGGAAAGAAAAAAGAAAAAGGGACGCTTCTTTCATTAGTCTCATTCAACATATTATATAATTTCTGCTCATTAATAATAGTCCTATGACTTTTTGCTTAGACTGCAGCTCAGTCATTTCTTTTGGAAAACCCAAACAGTTCTTTTTTCCATGAAGATGTGCAGTACTTATTTAATTTGTTTAATTAATTCAAGGATTTCAAATAAATAAAAATCCAATTTTTTATTTATTTCCATCCTTTATCCATTTCAAATTTTCATAGCCCAAACTCTTAACAAGCTTTTTGCTATAGATTATTTTAAAATTCTTGAACTTATTTCTGTTGCCCTTTTTTCACACCCTGGGTTGTAGAAACACTCACCAGGAGATTGAATTGCTCTGCTGTTCCAAAGATCTTTGTGGTTTTTAAGTAATTATAACAGAAATGTCTTTTTAAAAGTTTTAGGAGTTAGGACAGGCCCAGTGTCTATGACAGGCTGTGCTGAAGTGGCAAATGCAATCTGTCTTCCGTGGTTTCTCCTCCTTTCATTTACAATTCATCTGCAGGGTTTTTGTATATTTCCTTGTGGGGCTTTTGTAGGCTTCATGGTGCCTTCCAGGGGTGGGTTTCAAAAATTGTTGGAACCTACTCTGTGAGTGTGGCCTCCTTTGTGGGAGTGGCTTGCCACCCATGTGACCAGATGGGAGTGGCTTGCCACCCATGTGACCGGATACGAAATTATGAATTAGTACTTAGGTCGGTCCAAGTAGCTATTCAGAAGTTAGTGGTTAGAAGCAATCATAAAGCAAGATATGGAATTAAAACCAGAAATATTTTGTTGGCTGTTTGAAAGGGAGTATAATATATATAATTTTATACATGTTAGCAGCTGCTGGAATTGTGTTTGCACAACAGTGGAAAAACAGAGATATGTAAATGAATAAATATTACAATGTGCAGGAATAAATAAATTGACAATTAAAATCAAGAAGACTTTGAATACTTTTTCACGTGGGATTGGTTTTAGCAATTGCCAACTAACAGAAACAGAAATTAGAAATCCAAAAGTATGAAAGAAAACACCAATTATGTAAGGAAAGGTCCCTAAAATGTATAAGGAAATATTACTAGATCATTGTTAATGCATAGATAGCTGTGGGACATTACACACCCAGTGCCTTCTGAAGTAGACATGGATGATCTCTTTGTCTTCTCCTTATCCAGAGATGCTCTGATGATCCAGGTTCTTTGTCTGATTGCAGTTCTCTACTTCAGTGTTGATCCCATTCTTTAAGGATGCATCTCTTAGCCATTTTCTCATGTGTGAACACAATTAAGCTTCTGATCTTGAAAAATGAAGCAAAATCTTGGAAGCCAGAAAAAGCGGTATTAAGAATATTGGTACCTATATTCAAGAAGAACAAGGGCTGGGTGTGTGCATGCACACCCATGCCACGTCCCACAATTAATATGTATCAACCAGCTACAAACATAACAACCATTATTTAAAGGAAACTTTAAAAAGTCCAATCAGTCCAGTCGTGGCTCAAAATATGCCTTCTTTATCTATTATTCAAAAGAGAGAAATTATTAGGGAAGAGTTTTTTTGCATGTCCAGAGAGCTTACGATCAAGCATTTTACAAGTGATGATGATTCAGAAGATTAGCGTGAGAGAACATATTTGAATATTAATGTGCAAAGTATTTGTCAGAGCCCAGAAACAACGAAAATAATTGCTAGATATTCCCTTCCATAGCCCAGTGTCAAGCTGCAGGGGATTTTGTGTCCAGAGTTTACAGTTGTTTTCCATTTTACCACAGTTTTTAAAAATCAATGTCAGCTGTGATGAATATTAAAACTAAACAGACTGATTGTTTATTACTATTGCTTCTCATGCTTTTTAATGTGCAGGCTAATTAGCTATCAATAATATGAGAAAGCCTTGAGAGGGAAAGAATCATAGAAGAGGCATTTCATTATGCCATTAAGGATCCTTAATAGCAGGCACCACTTTATTAATTCATATGTTGCCAGCCAATCACTACTGCATTTAATTCAGGCACAAGATTTATAACATAGCTGCCAAAATTGGGGAGTTAATGAATGCCCAATAAAGGGGTTTTGCACAGGGCATGGAATTAAACTGTATTCATGGAGGCAGATCCTATGGGCAAATGAGGAAGTATTTGGGATGGACTAAGGGAATGGAAAGAAGTTAAAAAAGCTCAGCTATGATTTCATGTAATTTAAGGCCTCGGAGACTTAAAAGTTCAAACCCCACCCCATCTACAAAGCTCAGATGTCCATAAAAGAAACAGTTTTATTCTTATACAGCTATGCATTATCGTAATGGGCAAAACAAATATGTTTCAGAGAAAATTTGCATTGCGCCTGTGGTAAAATGTACTGTCCATCATGTCCATTAGGTCTACTGAGAAAAATTTCTTTAATGCATTCATCGATACATGAACATCTATCCACAGTACAATTTAAAAGTCACAAAGATGGCTTTTTAAAGTGCCTTGCTGGGTCATTTTACACTCCATCATACAGATAGTTAATGTTATAACACAGCAGATGTTCACAAGTTAGGCTGAAATTCTACGTAACTTGTTTACAGTTATTTCAAAATGGGGCTTACACCTCAACAGCCATTTTATATATTTATTTTGTAGATTTATATCTAGGTGACCATATGCTCTTTATTAGAAAGGACAGGGTTTTTTTTTAATTTCAGAAAGCCATCCTTTAGATATATTTATTTTTCATAAACTCATTTTTGTCCTTTATTTTGGTCACTTCACTTTACTTTTGCATTACAAATGGTATTGCACGTTCTTCCATATGAATGTGAAAAATTTGGAAATTGATTTGTCTTTTTTAAAAATAAGTTTATACTGTTTGATTTTAGACATTTTTAATTGGAATATGCAGTTTTGTAGTTTTTGGTTTTGCTCTTGAATTTTCCTTTGTAAAGCAAAGTTATACGCTTAAACACTTAAAATGTGTTTTATCCATGTGCATCTCTTTCAGATTTGCCATTTTCCAAATCTGTCCTCTATTCCACCCGCCCATCCCCCAAGAAAAAGAATGGTCTTTCCATTTATACTATACTTTTCTTTCAGGAATTCAAGACTTCATGGTAGCACTTTTTCCTCATTTTTGCCATAACCCCTCTCTGGGGTAAGATTTAAAGAGAGTGACTTGATCCAAGTCCAGGAAAAATGGAGGCACATTCCATGGACAAATGAGAAAGCTTTTGGGATGGGCCAACAGGACAGAAAGAAGTTAGTGAGATTTCATAACTAAGCAACCCAGGACCTGGGTCCACCTAGTCCTAAAGCAATGGCTTAACCACTATACCACACTGAAGGACCTTTTATAGCAACAATAATGCACACTTTCTTTCTCAGATGCAGCCTTGGGGAAAATGTCACCTGTCATAACTCAGTGAGGTATTGCTAAACTTAATAGGGAGCAGGAAGCCATTACTGGTAGAACATTTGGAGAAAGAGGCTACAGAATCTGTCATCACTCTGTATTTTTTTAAGAGCATAGGCTTCACAAAAGCATTGTTCTGGCAATGTACTTATGCCAAAAGCTGATGATCTGTGCTCATTATACCTGCATACTGAACATTTATTCATGAATATATGCATTGCACATATTGCTATATCTTTTCCTAGTCACTAATTCACTTTGGTGGTCCAAGCATTAAAACACAGTCGATCCATCCTCAGGCTTCCATAGCAAACACCACCTTGGACGATTTATAGCATACAGACGCAGTGAAGTCCTAACATCCAGTCTTTTCATTTGGAAAACAGCCAGACGCTCCTATTTCATTTCCTAGTCTACCTTTAAAACAAAATGGATGACAAAATGGATGACAAAAAAAAATGAAAATAAATTCTTCAAACGATTGGGATATCAAATATCAGAAGCAAAGGGACAAAAATGAGATATTGGATCCTTTTTCTTTTAAACTTCACCTATACCTCACTCTGTCTGTGTCTTTCTGTCTGTCTGTCTCTGGTATGTTTTATTACTGGTATATCACAATATTGCTTCTATAGAGGAACATAGAGATAACTTTGATGAAGGAATGCAGGGGCCATTTTCAGGAGCTGTTAAGGGAGCACTCCTGGTAAACAGGAAAATGTGAGAAAGAAACTCAAAATTATCTCACCATGATTCTATCTGATGTAAGAGCAGGTAAAGAGAAAGTTTGGTGAACTTTCAAAAATCTGTTATTATGCCTTAGAACATTCCTATCATCTTGGTGTCTATTTTCTGGCTTGGCCTACCTCAAAGTGCTGAGTGATTCATGTAATAGTACGTTCTCTAAAAGTTGTTGGAAATGTAACAATTAGTTTGGATAATTTTTACATATTTGATGGCAATGTTGTAAAGTTCAAGAATTTTGGAAAAAAATATAAAAAAATCAAGTATATCTTAAAAGCTTAATTTCTTTTTCAACCTGTTATTCAAATTAAATCTTACTGAACATTATAGTCCCATAATGTATACTGAATTACCTTTATGCATGGTAACTGCTGGAAGGGTTTTGCATGTTTCCTATTGGAAATCATGTGTAATTCTATCTCTGGAAGAATGGCTAATCAAGTTTAGATTATTTGCATCAAGTTACAAAATAAATTGTATTTCCAAAGGAAATATGACACAGAATTTAAATCAAATTTAAAGCATGGGCTTACATCATGTCTGAAATTGGGGTTTCTTTTAATATGAAGCTTTAATTGAATGGATTAAAAATATTGTAATTATTAATTTCATTTTATGATTTATACTGTTGAGTATTGCTGTTGATATTCATATTTTAAATCATTTTTAACAATGCTGTTATCACTGAAGATTAATCATCAATGATTGACAAACAATGATTTTTTAAAAATGTTTTTAAAATGGTAAAATATGTTCAATTACTTAAAACTGATCAATGAAATACTGGAAATGTTATTCAAATTCTGCAATACTTGTAAATTCACTGTTTATCCATGCTGTGCATTATTATTTTTTCTTTCTTTTACCTTCTCATGGTCTGTTTCCTTTTTGTGTGCATCTCTTTTTCTTAAAATGCTTAATTAGCCTTAGAATCACATTTGCTTTAATTGCATTTATGTTACTCAAACATTCAAGTGAATTCTAGGCCATTTGTTTAGATATTTTTTTTCTTTGCTTCAGAAACAGAAGATGGAATTAATCAGTTGAAAAAATTCATATGACAAAATCTAAAAAGGAGTACGAATCCTTAATCTTACAGTCTTAAGTCTATAAACTTAAAACTCCAATTCTTACACACTTCCAAATTGTTACTGTATCATCATATTTGAATAATATCATCTTACTCTATTTGTTGTTAGTTGCGAAGTCGTGTCCAACTCACTGCGACCCCATGGACAATGTTCCTTCAGGCCTTCCTGTCCTCTACTATCCTCTAGAGTCCATTTAAGCACACACCCATTGCTTCAGTGACTCCATCCAGCCACCTCATTCTCTGCCGTCCCCTTCTTCTTTTGCCCTCAATCTTTCCCAGCATCAGGCTCTTCTTCAGTGAGTCCTACCTTCTCATTAAGTGGCCAAAGCATTTAAGTTTCATCTTCAGGATCTGGCCTTCTAAAGAGCAGTCAGAATTGATCTCCTCTAGGACTGACCAGTTTGATTGCCTTGCAGTCCAAGGGACTCGCAGGAGTCTTCTCAGCACCATAGTTCAAAGTCCTCAATTCTTTGGCACTCAGCCTTTATAAACTTATAATAGTCTAAACTCAATTACTAGTAAAATAATATTAGGAGTAATATATGTTGGTGTCAATAAAGGAGAATATTTGTTGGTCTATTTATAAAACATGAAGTATCATTAGCATGAAATGTTATATTCTTATGCCATTGCCCCTATAATCCCATTGATACTTTCATTTCTAATTATGCAGGCAAGGTGTTCCAAAAGTAAATTAAAAAGAAAATGAAAAAGAGGGATCCTTGACATCTACATCAACATAAATTTAACCAAGGGGAATGCACACATAGTTTAGGAACTGAATAAATCATGTCAATCAAAGCTCTAAAACTTTGTGAAAGTTCCAAAATAAATCAACATCCACTTCAAAAACTGCCAAGAGGCTGTATCAAAGGCTTCAGCATTCAAACAAATTGTGATTGCAGGGTCTTATATATTTTGAGGTTAGCAAAATACCATTAATTAAAAATCTTATATTATTAGAAGCTTAGCTTGGAAGCCCTCTTTCCTAAAATGGATATAAAATGATTAGTAGAATATCTTACAATATACAGAGTTACTCTTAAAATTTTAGCAGCCATATTTATCAAAGTAGCAAGTCTACAATTAGAAGACATACTGGAATATTTTTCTGATGTAGGAATAACTGTGAGATTTGCCTTTTTAAAAATAAAAGATAGAGTTCCACCAATAATAAAATAAGAATCAAACCCCCAATATACTTTAAAAACCAATGTAGTCAGAACAAGAAGTTTCGTAGTGTCAGGGTTCCAAGTAACACCCCCAATGAAAGAAGACTCTGAGGCTTGAAGTTCCTCAAAGTTCCATTTTATTGCAGATGTCATATTGGCACATCTAGGAAAAAACAGAATCTGAAAGCTTCCAGGTTTTCCCCACCAAGATGAAAGTCCAAGCCCCTGGCCAGCACACACATATTTGTCACATGGCCCAATCAGGCACCATCCAAACGGGAGTTGCCTCCCAGTCATACCCTTCCAGGTGCAGGGCAAGATGTCCTTGACTCTCTGTGAAAGGAATGTTATTATGACTATATATCTCCGATACTCCATATAATTCCACCTCCCATGTTTCCACAACATTGAACGTGGCAGGCTTGAAGGCCCAATGCAAAAGATGGCTTCCGGGCCTGATACATAGATTTAACTGTTGAAATGAATGAATTGTTAAGAAGGGGTGGTGAATATTTTGGGGATGTGTTCCTTCTGGGTAGCTGCTGTTCTTTTGATATTATATCGCTGTTATCTGTTCTTCATAGTGAAACTGACCATGTTGTTATGGAATCAAATGGACTACAAAGTCGGCAAATAAAAAATAAATTAATTTAAAAGGAGAGGGGAAGGAGAAGATAAGAAAGAGAGGGAAAATAAATAGTATATTTAGTATATCTAACACTAAATAATAAATAAATACATAAAGCGCACTTTCCATCTAAGATAACATAAAAGTAAATACAAATGTATAATTAAGAGTTATAATACCAAAGAACTTAATAGCAAAACATTAAAGAAAAAGGAAAAAAGTGTCTTTTGTCAACAGAAACTTAAAATATTTTTCAGTTTTTTTGTAAATATGAAATGATTTCTGTATACTGTTTGATAATTTCAGAACTAGCCAGATACCTGATGAAGTAGTGAACATTTTTCTCTCAAGCAATATTTTTTCCATGTTATTAGTTTTTTTTAATACTACCAGGTTTCTTTATTAAAATCAGGGGGAATACAAGATGATACTTTGAATTTCCTTGTTTAATTATCCTTGAAGAGTATGCTGTATTTAAAAGTTTATTCCTCCAAGCAAATTTAAAGAACTTTACGATAGATGACCAGAATTTATCAGATTTACAAAGAAAAATTGGAAGAAGGTGAGCTCTCTAAAAATCTAGTTTATAATCTTTCAGCATCGCCTTCCCAAATCAGAACTTTGATAAAAGAGGCTGGCTGGCATTTCTTAGCTTCGTTTGGGTTTCTAATAAAATGTCAATTAACCCTGTAAGAATGACATTCTAAAGACATCATTTTATCCTGAAGAGTCTTAACCACCTACAGTAAATTGCTTATAGATGTATCCACTGATTTTCCCATAAGCTTCCAAATGAGATATTCTATTTTCAGTCACTTCCATATTGGAACATATAATAACAGTGTCTTTGAAAGTGTTTATCCCTCCTGAGATCTCAAGGAAAACTGCCATCACATCTTTTTTTCAGCACTGCCATCACCATTGCTTTAGTGAGCGAAGAAGAATGTAACATTTTCTTGTGTAGCAGATAATGAATAAATTCTCCACAATCATCAACAGCCACTGTAATCACCTGTTTCTAATTACAGTAGTAAACAATGAACAGGATTTGAATTGCAGAGAAATGTTAGGAAGTGCTTATAGCTGTCAGAATACAGTTTTGATAGTCATTTGGGTCAGAAGTATTTTTTTTAAAGTATTTTGAGGCAATTTATTGTTATTTACCTTGTTTTATAACATGGATACCACTGATTCTTCCTCTCTCTATTTTCCAGAGGCATTTCATGGAATTGTATCCATTATCAATCAGTCCTTAGGGAAGGAAAATAATTACATGCCCCGGTTTCTGCTTGAATCAAAATTATTTTTTTCCAGTGTATAAATCAAGACAGAAACATTACTTTACCATGGGAATGGAGTTAAACATTATAAGTATTTTTGGTTGAGGTAACCTTCAGGCTTAATTAGTGCTTAATAACACAAAAACAGACCAAAAAAAGTCATGCATTTGTTTCCGAGGAGGTTAAAGGCATGTGTCAAAAACTTTGGAAATGTTACACATGACAAAGGGAAAATCTCACAAAGACCTGAAAAAAATAAAGGATAAAGTTTGTGCAAAAGAAATAGAAACAAGAGAAATATATGCGAAGTTGCATTGTATATTCAAATTACACACCATTCCTCCAAATGGTGGGAAAAAACCTGCTGTTCTTATAATATTATACCACTTTTATCTGTTCTTCATAGTGAAACTGGCCATGTTGTCATGGAATCAAATGGACTACAAAGTTTGTAAATAAAAAATAAATTAATTAAGAAGGAGATGGGAAGGAGAAGATAAGAGAAGGGGGGAAGAAAAAGTACAGTTAGTATGCCTAACGCTAAATAAATAAATAAATAAATAAATAAATAAATAAATAAATAAATAAATAAATAAATAAATAAATAAATAAATAAATAAAGCATAGCTAGTACACTTTCCATCCAACTAAGATAATATAGAAGTACCATATATACTCGAGTAGGCCGGCCGGAATATAAGCCGAGGCACCTAATTTTACCACAAAAAACTGGAAAAGTTATTGACTCGAGTATAAGCCTAGGTTGGGAAATGCAGCAGCTACCGGTAAATTTCAAAAATAAAAATAGATACCAATAATGTTTTTGAATATTTATTTCAAAGAAAAACAGTAAACTAGCTCTGGGACATCGTAATGTGGCTGCTTGCCATAACAAGGAGGAGGTGGGACATCGTTGCAGAGCGGCAGGAGGGGGAGGAAGGGGAATCGTAAGACAGCCCTGCATTACATTAGAACGTGAGGAGGGGGGATGGTGCAGTGCGCGCTGCGCGGCAAACTGACACAGAGGGAGGGGAAACTCACAGGGGCGCTGGGCCATTCACGAGCGTCACCCAGCGGCATGGCCCCGCCCCTTTTTCTCCTCCATTTCGGGCAAATTTTTCACTGACTCGAGTATAAGCCGAGGCAGCTTTTTTCAGCTCAAAAAGTGGGCTGAAAAACTCGGCTTATACTTGAGTATATACGGTAAATACAAATGTGTAATTAAGAGCCAGAGATAAAGTATAATAGCATGAATTCTAATGAATTTAAGAGCAAAACATTAGAGAAAAAGAAAATAAGTTCCCTTGTATATTCAAATTGCACAGCATTGCTCCAAATGGAAGGAAAAAAGGTGAATACCTTAGACTCTCTGAAGTTAGAAGAAATGTTGAAGGTCAAGATGAACTTAAGTGGAGTTTGAGTCCTGGTGACCGGACTGATGAGAATCCAAGCCGGAATTTGCAAGCTATCTTATTAGCATAGTTGAGGATCCTCTGAGTACCACTAGACTATATTCATTTGTAATATCTCATAATCATAGGTCAAAATGTTGGAAGACTATTAAGAGCATAGCGAGATTGTGTGGTCTTTCCGTTAAATATTTGTTATTTTCAGACATTAAATAAGGCCATAGAAGCAGTGGACTTTGTACACTGAGTGGCAACACAACTTAAGCCACAAAATTGTCTTTAAGAGGACCCAGAAAAATCTCTCCTGCAGCTTACCAATTTCCATTTATTCATTCTAAGAACTGTTGGACATTTTCTAAAGCTTGTTTTAGTGCTTGCCCTCTGACATTTTTGAGAAGGCAGATATAATAAAATTCCAATTTTCTAGAGGTTGTAACCCTGGAAAAGAAGGAGACTGAGACAATTAGACTTGACCTTTCACACCAAGAGTTTTATGCTGATTCTTGGGTAAGACTAATTCAGCCTTTATTAACTAAAGTACTAGGTCTCATAAACAAATTTTGCATTGGTTAATTAATGGATGCCAGGAAGTAACTTTCTTGTTTGCAGATTTTTACTTTTAAACAATCTAAAAACTGGTGTACTGCAGAGAAGATATTGTAAATTGCAGTATATTGCTTATGACAAAGTAGCTAATATTTTCTGAATGCTGTTATATTTTTTTCTTGTTTATGACCCTACTTTTGTTCTGGCCATTAAAAGTTTTATTGCAAAGTATTACACTGTTTTATTTTTCATAAACAGGAAAATAATTTCAGAGATGTTCTCCTGTGTAAAGAAAGGCATTTATGGTTAGGGTGGGTTTCTGCAGAGCATTGGACTAAATGCCAGATTTGTATAATATGATTCCAAATTTATCTTTATGAACAATAGTTAAGCTTTAAATGCAAATTTCTGCTAGATCTTAAAAGTCTTTTTATACATTTATTTTTATTTATTAGGAAACATTATATGGACACTTAACCTATTCCTGGGGATTCTAGGTGGCTTACAGAAGAAAAAGCCCAAATACAAAACCAATCTTTTTTAGACATTATCCATAAACCTAATTAATTATTTGGGTCTCTTTACTTACTAAATGCAAAAGTGATGAAAGCTTACAAAGATTCAAATCTGATATTTGTCTTTTGTATTTCTTAGAACAAAGTTATTATTTAAGACATTTCGTTCTATGTTATAAAAGATATCATTTTTAAGATCCATATACAAAGGATATTGTATTGTATTTTAAGATCCATATACAAGTTACAATATCTGAGTTGGCTGGCCAAAGAACCACAGCTGAAAATGTGTATACATTTTCATTTTTTAATTTAACTTTATTTTGCTTGATAGTTGCAATGAACATACACTCCCCTTTGTTTCAGATTAAGTTGTAATATAAACACACACACACACACACATATATATGTATTTAGTGTCACTTAGTGTCATTTATCAGCACAAATGCAAAACGCACACACACACATATATATATATGTGTGTGTGTTGCATTTGTGCTGATAAATAAATAAAGGGAGACTAGTATAGTTTAGAATAAGATGATATTATTCAAATATGATGACTAGTTTAGCTAAATAGCTTGAAATAGATCTATACTAGTCTCCCTTTATTTATTTATCAGCACAAATGCAACACAAATGTAACAAAGGCAACAGTAAAAATAATGGCTTTCTGTTGTGATGGTCTCTTGTGACGAGCCGATAGACAGAGAATGGAAGCAGTCTGCTTCCTCCCATATTTGGGCATACCAGGGGTTGTGACACTAACTAACTAACTAACTAACTAACTAACTAACTAACTAACTAAATAAATAAATAAATAAATACATACATACATACATACATACATACATACATACATACATACATACATAAGATTCACATTGAAAAGATATCTTAATTCCTAGAAAGGAAAGTGAAATCATTCTGCTTTTGAGGTGGAACATCCTGTTTAGAAAAGTGGGCAGCCAAAGGCAACTGCCAGGACCTCAATTAATCATAGAATGGGAACAATCCATTGAATAGCATTTCCTCAATGAAACTGAGAAAATACTGGTCTGCCTCAGGCCAGCTTGTCATGTTATGGTTAGAGTAAAATTTGAAACTGGGGAATTATTCTGGATCTTTTCTCTCCCAACAGTTATGTCTCAGGAAAAAGTTATAAAAAGTTATATAGCCAGGGCGCCAATTAAGATTCATATAGGGATGAATATGATCTTTGTGAATTGTTTAAAAAAAAATATGTCCTGATCACTGGATCAATAGGTAAATTGTGATATTTAGCTATATTTCTCCAAAGAATAAAGTTTAGTTGTCATTATAAATTTAAATACATTTTGAGGAGAAGATTATACTTTACTTTGTCCTAATAAGATCTTTTACTAAGTGTCTAAATAAGTCATACCTATATTTTTGTAAACCAGTAGAGAATAGCTGTGTGTGTGGGTGTACGCGCATGCACATATATACATAAACACGTACACGTACACACAAACACACACACACACCAGGGGTGGATTGCTGCCAGCATTACTGCCGGTTCGGTGCACACACAATTGTGTGTGCAAATGCTCGCTTCTCTTGCGTGCATGCATGCATGTGTGTGCAGTTGTCCATAAATATGTCTGAGCATGGGCAGAACATTAAAAATGGGGGGACAGGAATGCCGCGCTGACTGGGGAACCAGTTCAGAGACATGGCAGGCCTGGGTGGCTGCCCGTTCCGGAGACCCAGGCCCCCAAACCACTACCAGTTTGGCTGACCCAGTCCGAACCGGTAGGAACCCACCTCTGACACACACACAAATGCATACATGCATCCATACACAGTATATTTGATGTATAAAAATCATTGGTTTACAAAGATATTTTATACAAGTCTATTATTATCAAATAGGAAAAAAATAAAATGGTTAAAATCACAAGAGCTAGTGCCATGTCCTAATTTCATGTTGAATTTATTTTATTAATATTACCTGCTAGGAGTGAATAAATGCCTGGAGCATTTATTAGCAATGGTTGTTAGGAGAATCGGGAGGCGAACTCTTATTTATTTGTTTTGTTTTAAACTGAGTATAGATTAAAGTGTCTGACTTTAAAAGGCAGATTGTCTTTTTAATTTAATTTCTAAACTCTCATAGATGATCTAACCTTGGTGCTAAAGGTCATATATGCATTCCAACCAGATTACATATTTAAGTGTGGATAATATTTTAATTTGAATACAGTATGTTCAAGAAAGAAAAAAAAAGTATCGTTTTGACATGCTGATTTCTTCATTCTGCCGTATGTCTGCTCTTCATTTTAAGACACACACAGTCTTACCTAAATAATTATTTAGCAAAAGTAGTAGACTTTTGTGATAGATGATTGAATTGTATGATGTAGATTACAGCAGATAAGCATATATCCAAAACAAAGGCGTACAGATTTTATCTTGAATCACCCTCTTCTGAGATTGCTATGGGCTTTAGATTGCTTTGACCTTCTTGGACACAGATTTAGCTCTAAAAGCTCCTATTTTGAACTTAGAATGTCTGATTCAAGATAAAAATGACATTATTTTGAATTTGGAACATTTTCAGGAAAGATCGGAACCGTATCAAAAGTCTTCCTATAAAATTGAGCCAGCCTACTTCAAACTCAAAACGTTTGCTTTAAGAAAAAAAAAAAAAAAAACACCAGGAGATACTTTGATCTCATTTTTTAAAAAAATTCCAAAACATTTTGCAACTTAATTCAAAGCCTTCCCCCCCCCAAAAAAAACCCCCAGCATTGTTGTTTGTGTGTGCATGTTTGTGTGTGTAATAGCCTCAGCACACACCCTGACATCGTCTTCCAAACTGCAAGGATTGAAGCATTGAAAAATCTTTCCTCCCATATAAAATTGTTTATCCTTACTCCTGCAGTTCAACTCAAGGTCTGGTCCACATTGTGTGAACTCACTGTGACTCATTCCAAGATGATGTACTTGCTTTTTCTGGAAGTTTCTGCTCCTACAAGACATGGGATCTGAGCGCTTCATGGGTCCTGGGCTCAAGTTTCTGACAAAAAAGTATCTAGCACAGTGGCGGATTTCACTTATTTTTGCCACCTATTCACCATGTGTGTGCAGGCTCGCTTCACATATGCACCTTCTACACATGTGCCCGGCCTTCCATGCATGTGGTTTGCTTGTGCATGCCCCTTCTGTGCATGTGCCTGCCCTCAAAAACATGGCTAAATAGGACAGCATAGCGCCGGGGCGGGTGGATAAGCCCACTTGTGATCTCCGCTACCGTTTGCCTGAACCAGCCCAAACCGGCTGAATACCATCTCTGATCTAGCACACTTATTAAGTATTCTTTTCCTTTTAGCTGGTTTATTGCTGCTTTCTCCTTTCATCAGCCACTGCCTTTTTCTTCTCTTCATTTCTTGTGGCTTAAAGTTGAACATTGCCTCAAAGACATCTTCCTTACTGGATTAATGAAAGTAGGAAATCTTATGTAGAAAAGAGCCACTGCGGCGCAGTGGTTAGAATGTAATACTTCAGGCTGCGTGTGCTGACTGCCGGCTGCTAGCAGTTCGATCCTGACCGGCTCAAGGTTGACTCATCCTTCCATCCTTCCAAGGTGGGTAATATGAGGGCCCATATTGTTGGGACAATAGGCTGACTCTGTGAACCGCTTAGAGCGGGCTGTAAAGCACTGTGAAGTGGTATATAAATCTAAGTGCTATTGCTACTGGGGATTATTTTCTGGATGGGAACTTGTCCACCTTCTTCTCTTAATAAGGAACCTCTTTATTTCTGAATAACAAGATGAACATGTTATGTGGCCCTGAGTCAGACTAATTCCCAGCTGGGCAGTTTTTTCCTTGTTTTAAATTATCCCACTGGAAACAGTTGGGTCCAAAAATAAAGGGGTTAGGATTAGGGTTAGGATTAGGGTTAGGATTAGGATAGGGGAAGGCATAATAGAAGACAATATTATATCACTGCATGTTCAAAGGATTGTGGGGAAGGCCTTGTTCACGGGCTGGTTATAAACACTGTCTTCATGTGCATTATAGTGTTGCTTTTTAATCAGGAACAAAATGCATTATTCCGTTGCTAAAAACTTTCACTATTTTTCATATCAGCTTTTTTTCCCCGTTTACTTATTCTAAGGAGAATCTCTGATATCCCTCATTTTAGATCCATAGAAGCCATGTTGTTGAACTATGGGGTTTTGGAGAACTCAGAAGAGTTCTTTTTGATGCTTTTGCTTAAAAAAACAAAACCCATTCTGCAGGAATTGGAGAGATAAATGGAATGGAAATGGAAAATGTAAAGAGTGATTATTCTGGTACCACAACCAATCACAATTAGAAATAGTACATTTTAATCCAGTTCTATACCAATTGCAATGTAAATTAGAAACAAAACTATTGTCAGGCCTGCAGCTATCCTTTCATTTGGATCTTTGGCCTGCCACACTTTCTATTATTCTACAATGCATTTTCTATTGTGGGCAAATGGGAGGGAGGATTGTATGGAGTTAGATGATATGTAGCCATAACAAAATTCTTTCTAGAAAGCCAAGGTCATCCTTTGTCTTTGCACCTCTGCACCTGACCGGAACTGGATGGGTGGAACTGCCAGCATGGCAGTGGGAGATTGGACTATGTGATGGACTTGTGGGTGTGGATGCAAAATCTTGAACTTTCAACTGGGTGTGGAAAACCAGGAAGCTTTCAGATTTGGAACTTTGAGGAATCCTTTGCCTCGGGCTCTGATTTAATTTTATTATTATTATTTCCTTTATTTGTATGCCGCCCTTTTCCCTGGGGGGACTCAGGGCAGCTCACAATTCAAAAAGGAGGGGGAAAGACAAACAGTAGACAATACAACATGTTTAAAAAAAAAAAGCACAAGAGTCACACAGTTCGGGTGGGGCTACAATCTTAACCCCAGGCCAGCCGGGACAGCCAGATCTTTAAAGCGGCACAGAAGGACTGGAGGGTGGTGAGGGTCCGAATCTCCATGGGGAGTTCATTCCAAAGGGTCGGAGCAGCCACCGAGAAGGCTCTCCTCCGGGTAGTTGCCAGTCTGCACTGGCTGGAAGATGGAATTCGGAGGAGGCCTAATCGATGCGATCGTATCGGTCTAGTGGAGGTAATTGGCAGTAGGCAGTCTCTCAAGTACCCAGGCCCACTACCATGAAGGGCTTTATAGGTGATAAGTAGCACCTTGAAGCGCACCCGGAGATCAACAGGTAGCCAGTGCAGCTCGCGGAGGATAGGTGTTACGTGGGTGAAGCGAGGTGCACCCACAATCGCTCGCGCGGCCGCATTCTGGACTAGTTGAAGTCGCCGAATGATCTTCAAGGGCAGCCCCATTTGGATGCTATTTGGAACCCTGACAACTATGAAGTTTCAGAGTTTTAAGCTAAACCAGAATTCTTTTGAGTTGGAAATCAAATCATATGTTCCAGGTTTGATTTAATATTGTACACTGACCTTCAGTTAGAATAAAGACATTGCGTTTCTATTGTCTGTCTCTTCTTAGTAAAAAGGATGTCAGAGTTCCAAGTAACACCCCTAAAATGAGAAGACTCCAAGTCTTGAAGTTCCTGACAAAGGGTGAAATAAAGACTGTCTCTTTGTTTTGTATGTTACTCACTAAATATCTTAGCTGCATCTAATTTAAACATCAATAAAGAGTAAATAGATGTAAATTACTATTCTTTCCTCATTATCCAAGTTTGCCAACTCCAATAACCATTGTGCCAGACTGTGACCTTGTAGATTTCCTATCTTATTCACAATATTAGTTCTATAAAAGAGGAGTCCAAGGTATGCTTAACTGGGAGTAAATTCAGATAACTATCTTTTCAAATATGGCTGTGGGGTTACATCCTCATATCTGTTTAGAATTCATGCCTGTAATCATGAATAGCTTTTCCCTTGTGTGTAAGATATCATGACCACATGTAAATCTTCTGTGAGTACCTTTTTGTTCTGATTCATAATTAATATCACTATTCTTTAGCATCTTTGGATATGGAAACTTTGGTAGATGGACTGGGAAGCCATTTTTTTCCAACGTTAAAGCAAAAGGTTCATGAAAGAAGAGTTTGAAAGGCCATTGCTTATTCTTTTATGATCTGCTCTGAGAGGGTAGAAGGCAGAGGTGGTCTTCAACAGGTTCTGGCCAGTTCTGAAGAACCGGCAGTGTAAATTTTGAGTACTTCAGAGAACTGGTAAATACCACCTCTGACTGGTCCTACCCCCATCTATTCTCTGCCTCCCGAGTCCCAGCTGATCAGGAGGAAATGGGGATTTTACAGTATCTTTCCCCTGCCATGCCCACCAAGCCATGCCACGCCTACCAAGCCACGCCCACAGAACCAGTAGTAAAGATTTTTTAATCCCACCACTGGTAGAAGGCCAACACACGTAGCTGCCATATGAACAATCATAATGCTGCTTGATTACATAATAGAGCTTTTTAGCAACATGAAGAATTATAGTTGGCAAAACGTCAGACAACTCACGAAGGACATCCTGAATTTTGACAAATTTTGGCACCATGCTTATGGCTGAATTTGTATGAGGTTACAGGTGCTCTTTGAGGGTGTGTGGGTGGATAAGCTGCTCCTTTTTCAAGTCCCTTGCCCAGACTTATAACTAGGGTAACAGTAAGGTGCCCTTTTTCAAGATTATAATTTAAGCAAGACACTTAGATTTGTATTATTGAAATAACAGAAAAGCTTTGTTATACATTATGATGTCAAATACAGTCAGATGTGTCTATGAGATCCAGTTTGGTATAGTTAGTTAAAACACCCGGCTAGAATCCATTGAATTCTAGACTTGCTTTAGGTTCAACCAGCTGGGTGACTTTGAGACAGTCCTCCTCCCTAAAGAGCCAAGGTGGCGCAGTGGTTAAATGCAGCACTGCAGGCTACTGCTAGATCAGCAGTTCAGCGGTTCAAATCTCACCGGCTCAGGGTTGACTCAGCCTTCCATCCTTCCGAGGTGGGTAAAATGAGGACCCAGATTGTTGGGGGCAATATGCTGACTCTCTGTAAACCGCTTAGAGAGGGCTGAAAGCCCTATGAAGCGGTATATAAGTCTACTGCTATTCCTTCCTCCTCCTCCTCCTCCTCCTCCTCCTCCTCCTCCTCCTCCTCCTCCTCCTCCTGCTGCTGCTGCTGCTGCTGCTGCTGCTAGTGTATTCCCACAAGTACAGTGTTTGCTTTCCAGATCATTGAACACCATATTGCGTGGTCAGCTGCATCTCCAGGGCACAGGCCCACAGCTTGCATATCTTTGTTGATGGTGTCTTGCCATCTCTGTTTTTGGTGCCCACGAGGTCACCGATCATTGACTTTTAGTTGGTAGGCAGTCTTGGCAACAGTGGAAGGTGCTGCTCTCAGGACATGTCAGCCGTAAATAGAAGGTCATGGCAAACCCTTGAAATCTTGCCAAGAAACCTGCAGAGACTAATCCAGACCATTACCAGGAATCAAAGGCACAAATACACAAATACATACACGCGCTCTACATGGGGCAGCCCTTGAAGAGTATTCGGAGACTTCAACTCGTCCAGAACGCAGCCGCGTGAGCGATTGTGGGTGTACCTTGGTACACCCACGTTATATCTATCCTCCATGAGCTGCATTGGTTACCGATTAGTCTCCGGATACACTTCAAGGTGCTAGTCGTAACTTATAAAGCCCTTCATGGTATTGGATCTGGGTACTTGAGAGACCACCTGCTGCCAATTACCTCCCACAGACCCATTAGATCTCACAGGGTTGGCTTCCTCCGGGTGCCATCTACCAGCCAATGCCACCTGGCTATTACCCGGGGGAGGGCCTTCTCTGTGGCAGCTCCGGCCCTCTGGAATGAACTGCCCGCAAGGATTCGGACCCTCACCTCTCTCCAGGCCTTCCGAAAAGTCGTCAAAACCTGGCTTTGCCGGCAGGCCTGGGGGTGATGAGTTCCCTCCCCTCTCGACATGTATGGTTGTGCGACTGTTGTCTACTTTTATTATTTGTATTTTGTCTTTTTATGTTCCCCTTTTCCCCCCTTGAATTGTTCGCCGCCCTGAGTCCTCCCGGAGAAGGGCGGCATACAAATAATAAAATACAATACAAATACATACACACAGATATACACATACTGTATGCACTCATATATATTTAAGTTTATGTATATGTGCTTATGTACACACACACATACACACACACACAATTACTTGTGATGGCATGTGAAGTGGAATCTTAAGAGTGGTTCCTAAGAATGGGAACAAATAGATCTACAAGCACATTTCAGTCTCTTTGGTTAAATTGTATGCTGTTACGACTGATACTGAAAAATCTCCTTGTAAATGCACAGAAGCTTTGCCCTGGAGATGCGAAAGTGTTATGAAATTCTGATGCTTAGCTCAGGTGCATAGAATTGCATTATGTGAAACATAATGTTGTGAAACAGAATAACTGAGCATTCAATAAAATAATATTTGTAACAGCTGGCACATTTTTTGCTTGGTCTTGCTTTAAAAATCGAGCTATTTCCAGATGAACTGCCAGTATCTTGCTTGCTCTAATTTCAACAAGCATAACTAGCTGGGCTTGTTTCTTAGCCTGCAATATTTACATGATTTTTTTTATCAAAGGCGTATCATTTTCTCTTTAAAGGCAAGTATTGCCTTCTGTTTTAAAGTCAACTGTTTTCAAGGTTTCCCCATTAACTTCTTCCTATGTGAAATACATTAAATACTACAAAGAAAGATGAAAGAATCACTTATGGGCAGTTACATTTCTGCCTCTACTTTATTTTTTTTTTTTAAACAAGCATGAATTTTGTACCTACATTTGTATTAAAAAATAATTAGAAGGTGCTGCAGTACTTATAGATCCACTCCTGTGTGCACATTGTTATAATGAAGCATTGAAAGTAGAACTTTTATTATTTCTGGAGGTAGATTCATTACATTTTGGTCTGAGTTTTAAAAAAAATTGCTGTATTAGCTATCCTGTTTCCCTGAAAATTAGACCTCCCTGGATGATAAGCCCAATTGGGCTTTTGAGCGCTTGTGCTAAAATAAGCCCTCCCCAAAAATATTGAAACACAGCAGCAGCCATGAGGTGCCTCCTGCGCCTCAAAAATAATAAGACTGCCCCGAAAATAAGGCCAAGGGCTTATTTTGGGGGGGGGGTCAAAAGAAAATAAGACCCTGTTTTATTTTTGGGGAAACACAGTAGTTTTTTAGAAGTCCGTCCCCCCCCCCTTTTGATGATTTCAGTAGACTTCCCAATGAAGTCCTATTTAGGCAATCTTGATATTATCTCTCTCTTGGAGGCGCTCATCAATTCTATCCCACCCTAGTTTTCACCTATTCATTCTTCCTTTACATTTAATTTGCAATTTGATCCTCGTTAATTTTCACTTGATGACCAAAGTGCTCTAACTCTTCTTTTTCTTAGGTAAAATGCTCCCACCCACCACCTGCCCAATATTCAACCTAATTTATCTTTCTTCTTAGACATCCAACTCTCACATTTATAAAAGTAATTGGTTAGTGACATGTCCCTCTATACAGCCGTCTCTCCTCTTTCACCATTCATTCCTCTCAGTTCTTTAAGGTAATAACCAGAGTAGAAACAGATCCCTTAGGTCTGACTGCAGCTGTAGAGGTAGTCCTTGGCCTATGACTACAATGGAGTGCAAAACATCTGTTGCTAAGCGAGGCCATTGTTAAATGAGTTTTGGCCCATTTTACGATCTTTCTTGCCCCAGTCATTAAGTGAATCGCTACACTTGTTAAGTCTGTGACATGGTTGTGAACCTGGCTTCCCCACTGATTTTGCTTGTCAGAAGGTTGCCAAAGGGGATCACATGACTCTGGGACTCTGCAATCGTTATAAATACAAACCATTGGCCAAGCATTCAAATGTTGTTCATGTGACCATGGGGATGCTGCAACATCATAACAGTCATAACTCCCTTTTTCCAATGCTGTTGCAACTTTGAATGGTCACTAAACAAACTGTTGTAAGTCTAAGGACTACCCATACTTTTACTGATAACCGATAAGAGTAACAGAAGTTTGAAAGCCTAACTACCATATTTTTCGGAGTATAAGACACACCTTTTTCCCTCAAAAAAGAGCCTGAAAATCTGGGTGCGTCTTATACACTGAGTACAGCATTTTTTTGCCTCCCGAAACCCCACCCCTTTCACCAAAATGGCCATGCAGATCCTGTAGAAGGCTTTCAGAGAGCTCCTGGAGGCCGGGAAGACAGAAATGAGTGAAAAAATGAGTCATTTTTTTGCTCAATTTTGCCCTCCCCCAGTCCCCTAGAGTACTCTACAAGCCTCCTAAAGGCTATGCATGCAATTTTTTTTGACAAAAATGGGCCCATTTTCATGAAAAACAGGTCATTTTTAGCTTGTTTTGGGGGGGCATCCCCAGGAGCACTCTGCAAGCCCCCTAAAGGCTATTCATGCCTTTTGGGGGGGGGGGAATGGGCCGGTTTTCGCAAAAAAATAGGCCGTGTTTGGGAAGTTTGCAGAGTGCAAAAACTTTTTTTTATTTGCCTCTTCAAAACCTTGGTGCGTCTTATACTCTGGTGTGTCTTATACTCTGAGAAATACTGTATGTTTTCCCTGCCTTTCTTCTTATACCCAATGGAGTTTTGTTATACTTACCTTGTTTCCCAGGGTTAAGGCATGTTTTTGTTTGTGTAACTATTGGCCACATCATCTATCTGACTTTCTATACTTACTCCCAACTGTCTATATATTCTACTCACTATCTTTCTACTGCCCCTTGCTTAAAGTTTGCTTAAATTCTCCATGCATTTCCCCCAATTTCTGTAAACATTCTACCAAATAATACCAATTGATCCAGTTCTACTTTTTCAACCTTTTGCACAACACTTCAATCTATCGACAAATAGGATATGGAATGTCTATAAATAATTTATGGAGGTATCCCCTGCAATGACCATGATACTATAACAGTCTTCTTTTACCTGACCTCTTCCCCATCCTAACCAGGAATTATAGCAATAGCACTTAGACTTATATACCACTTCACAGTGCTTTTACAGCCCTTTCTAAGCTGTTTACAGTGTCAGCCTATTGCCCCCAACAATCTGGGTCCTCATTTTACCCACCTTGGAAGGATGGAAGGCTGAGTCAACCTTGAGCCTGGTGAGATTCGATCTGCCAAACTGCTGGCAGCCAGTGATCAGCAGAAGTAGCCTGCACTCTAACCACTGCGCCGCCGTAGGAAAAAAAACATGGGGGAAAAACATCAGGTTAGAGTAATGTTTGATTTAGAGAATACTGATTTAGGTTAGAGAAAACTGTCTTACATTACTATCTGTTTTCCCCCAAGTGGGAATTGACTTAATAGATTTTAAAGATTATCCCGAGATTTCTCAAGCTACTAAACTGATAACAAAATGCTATATTTATTTGTTGTGGACATTTATAGGCAATCTATAAAACATATTTAAAACACTGAAATGGCATTATTGACATCTGAAATCTCGTCCTACTGATTGAACGCTGAGTCTTCTTATATGTAAGAAAGAGACCACAAGAGAGAACACAACTTCAGTGGAAAAAGATCATGCTAGGTCTATAAAAAGTTCATTCCCCAGTAGCTGTATTATTACATGGGATAATGCAATATAATATTGATTTTTTTTAAGTTAAGCTCAACCCTGGTGACTTCATAAATACAATCACCCAGAAGTTGTTTACCATTGCCTTCTGATTTACTCACATAATTTACATCCTTGGAGGCCTTTCATCTATCCAAATACTAACCAGGGATGATCTTGCTTAGTTTTTGAACCCAGACAACATCTGCCAGGTAATGCTGCCATTACTAAAAAAGACATCTGTTTGAGACCCTTGAAAGTCAATGCCAATCAGACCTAAATGAGGGATTGGAGTTGATCAGGACTGAGAAAAAAATATAAACAAAACTAGATGGCTATGAAGAAATAGACCCCTCCCCTTTGCTACCATCTAGTGGTCATTTGGGGTACTTTGGCCCAGATATACCTAGAATATCCTTGTCAGATACGTAAATAAAATATTTGTTATCATTTCTAAAGGTGCTATAATAGTCACATTGGTCTTTAGCTAAATAAATTTTCTGCAATGATAAGTGCATAGCTAATTTTTGTGCAGATACGCTCAGCATCTGGCAAAGATTTCAAGGTGAAAAATCAAACAGATGGCTGATTTAATGTAAGCAACTTTTGTTCCAATAATACCTTTGAATTAACACCACTTTAACTGAATATGCAGCAGTTGCTACCTCTTCTGATATCTGCACACAAATAAGTGCCTGTTTAATCCTTTTACAAAACGCAAAACAATAATTGAAACTTCATATAGCTTTCCCTCCGGTTTGTTAAATAGCATAATCAAGTGGATAAAAAATATATTAGCAAGATAAAAGTACACAGCACAGATCAACTATAATTTCAACTGCTGATAAAACTCTTGCTAACTATAATTTGGGACTAAATCTGCCCTTTTTTCCCTCTTAATATAGAGTGTCTTCTTTCATCCCTTATTTGAAGAAGGGAATATTCGAGGTTTCAGCAGATAGTGGCTGACTTACAACACAATCTCGGTATAGCAGATGTCTACACAGAATGGAATGGATTCTTAAGGAAGGCAGTTGACATTACCGCAATTGTTAATTCAGTGTTGTTATCCCCACAGTGTCAGTCAACAACCTATCTACTGCATTTGCTTTCAATGAAGCCGGTGTTCTCTAGTGCAGTGTCATTAAAACTGTTGAAGTAGGACTGGAGAGTGTTAGAAGTGTGATTTCAGTTGTGCTGACACTTCAGCAGCTCAAAATGTACTGACCACAAGGGGCAGGGTAGCATAGATTAGAGAGCTAGGAATTGTGTCTGTGTTTCTCAATTTATTTCTCACTCTGCCTGCTCTTCCCCTGTGAGGTTTCTATTCTCAATATGCTCCCTTCCTGCACCTCTCTTCCCCACAAACCTACTCTCTCCTTGACAAGATTTAGCGAGGTAGAAGCTAGGCGTTCCCTCGTCTACCCTTCCTCAGATATTTCTCCAAACAAACCTTCCGTTGAAGTTACAAAGAGCTGCTTTCTCCAACAGGAAAAGCCTGTCTTAAGTCTCCATTCACCCATGTTGCTCATTGGGTGGCTTTAGATCCACAATTATGCCACATTGCATTGTCACATGATTAACTTGAGCAATAGCAGTAAAAGAATTATGAGTGCTACTATGCACTTCTGGATAAAAGATAGGTCATAATTAATGTTCATTGTAAAAACATTATACCTGGAAAATGCAAGTATCTATGCAGGGGTGGGTTTCAAAATTTTTAGCAACGGGTTCTTTGCCTGGTTGCTGGCTGGGCGTGGCCATGGTTGGTGTGGCCTAGTCAATTTCCTGCACCATGGCGGGGAGGGAATTTTTGCCCTCCCCAGGCTCCGAAGGCTTTCTTCAAGCTTCCAGGAGGGCGAAAACGGCTTCCACGGGCTCCAGAGGCCCTCTTCCTGAACTTCCAGTAGGCCTATGTTTTTGCCCTCCGAGCCTCCGTGCACGCCCTGCACTTACCTGCATCTAAAATAGGCTGCGTGGGGACTCCTGGGAGGGGAGGAGCAAGGTGGGCGGGGCCAGCCAGGAGTGGGTTCTCTGAACTACACAGAATCTTAGCTAGAAGTTCTCCTGAACCCCTGCGAACCCCAGCAGCCCTCCCCTGTATCTATGTAGTCTAAAGTAGTTGAAAAGATATTAACCATAGTTACAGTTAGGGCTTACTTAAGAGAAAGATGAGAAAGGAAGTGTCAGAAGATTTATTCTTGAAACAGTGCCAATAGTCAAAAAGTCTATAGAGATTCTCAGTCATCCAGGTTATGGTTGTCCTAAAGCTGCTTTTTCAGGAGGCAACTGGACTTTCTTGTTTTTTTCTTTGAAGACAAGAAGCTTCTTCAGCTCTGACTGGATGGTGGGGAATGGACGGATTTATATTCCTTTCCGACAGCTGATCATTTGCATCCTTTTAGAGGGTTGTTGAAGCACTTGGAGGTTTAACTTCCATTCCCCACCATCCAGTCATTCCCCACCTGTACTCCTGCAGACTAAAGGAACAATTAGCAGTACTCAGGTGACCCTGAGAACACAGATAAACCTCTGTGATATACCAAGCCCTTCATAGTATTGGATCTGGGTACTTGAGAGACCGCCTGCTGCCAATTACCTCCCACATTAGATCTCACAGCGTTGGCCTCCTCCGGGTGCCATCTACCAACCAATGCCACCTGGCTATTACCCAGGGGAGGGCCTTCTCTGTGGCAGCTCCGGCCCTCTGGAATGAACTCCCCGCAGGGATTCAGACCCTCACCTCTCTCCAGGCCTTCCGAAAAGCCGTCAAAACCTGGCTTTGCCGGCAGGCCTGGGGGTGATGAGTTCCCTCCCCTCTCGACATGTATGGTTGTGCGACTGTTGTTTACTTTTATTATTTGTATTTTGTTTTTATGTTCCCCCTTTTCCGCTTGAATTGTTCGCCGCCCTGAGTCCTCCCGGAGAAGAGCGGCATACAAATAATAAAATTCTAATTCTAATTCTAAATCCTTCCATTCTCCACCATCCAGTCAGAGCTAAACAAACATTTTCAAAAAAAGCACAAGAAAGACCAGTTGCCTCCTGAAAAAGCAATTTTGGGATGGCCAATGGTCCTTTGAAGTGAGTAAGCATGCTTCTGTTAAAACACATATGACATCCTACTTAGTGTAGTGATTATAGTGTTTTAGGATTTGGGAGATATATCTCCAAGTTCACGTTCAGCCAGGAAACTCACTGAATGTCTTTTGATCAATTATTTTTTCTCAGCCTAAATTGTCATACAGGAATGTTGAGTTAATAAAATTAAAGGAAAGTATAATGGGTTTGAATTCCTAGACAAAACACCAGGTAGTGGGTGAGTGGGTGGGTGGGTGGACAGGCACAATCTGATTTATTTGAAACATTGCAAAACTGGCATTTCAAAAAGTTACTAATGTTTTATGTTAACATTGTAATGCTACAGTACTGTATTATATTGCTTTTAAAATTTATCTCCTTTACCTTAAAAACTCATGATATTTGTATAGTGCTCAAATGACATTTTCAAGAACTATAGCCTGCCAATTTTCAAATGGAAATGCACATGGGATGTTGTACAAAGAGAGTTGCTACAGTTCTGAGGTGGTTAAGAAAAATAAAAAGAAGAATGAAAGAAAAAGATGTGGACAGTTTTCATTGGAAGAGCCACATTTTTCAAACAGTACTACTGACTTCATTCTTGCCACTAGTGTTCAGATGGGTAATTGAGACGCCAAAACCAGGAAAGGAAGTTGTTAAAAAAACAGGAAGGGGTTGAATAGAGAAACATCTGGAGAAGGCAAACAACCAGGAATAATTTAACAAAAGTTGTCAAATCAAAATTTAAATGATTATCCTCTTCTAAGCTCAGGGGTACCTTTATTAATAAGGGACGCGGTGGCTCAGTGACTAAGAAGCTGAGTTTGTCGATCAGAAAGGTCAGCAGTTCAGTAGTTTGAATCCCTGGTGCCACATAAGAGAATGAGCTCTTGTTACTTGTCCCAGAAAGGTCAGCAGTTCAGTAGTTTGAATCCCTGGTGCCACATAAGAGAATGAGCTCTTGTTACTTGTCCCAGCCCCTGCCTACCTAGCAGTTCGAAAACATGTAAAAATGCGTGGCACGACAAAACCGCGGTCCACTAAAGCGCACCCAATTAAAGCGCGTACCTGACGTCATGAGCAGCGCGACAAATACAACCGCGGAGAAAAAAGGGCACTTTAAAAAGCGCTTTTAAAGCAAGCCGATTCACGTTAAGGTAAGGGTTAGGGTTAGGGTTAGGGTTAGGTTAAGCGTTAGGGTTAGGTTTAGGGTTAGGTTAAGGGTTAGCGTTAGGTTTAGCGTTAGGTTAAGGGTTAGGTTTAGGGTTAGGTTTAAGGTTAGGTTAAGGGTTAGGTTAAGGGTTAGGTTTAGGGTTAGGTTTCGGGGGATTAGGTTTAGGTTTACACATTAATTTAAGCTTTACCGCTCACAGAGTGCTTTTTTCATCGCACTGTGATGACGTCAGGTACGCGGTTTCGTCGAGCGCGCTTTAGTTGACGGCGGTTTTGTGGTGGAACCGTAAAAATGCAAGTAGAAAAATAGGGACTAACTTTAGTGGGAAGGTAACAGCTTTCCGTGTGCCTTCAGCGTTTAGTCATGCCGGCCACATGACCACGGAGATGCCTTCGGACAGCGCTGGCTCTTCGGCTTTGAAATGGAGATGAGCACCTCCCCCTAGAGTCAGGAACGACTAGCATGTATGTGCAAGGAGAACTTTTACCTCTATTAATAACGGTGGTAATACTAGCCAGAAAAACTGATGTTGCAAATAACAGTGTAGAATATCAGCACAATGATATGGCACAAAATGGCCATTATTCAATATTTTATCTCAGCATACTTAGTATCAAATTCTATTTGATGGAGGAAAACTTATGGATGCCTAGCTTCAATGGATATGAAATAATCAATTACCTGTCAATCAACTGACTCCTCATATATGTTTTTTTTTAAGGAAAACAACTATTTTCAAATTCCAAATCCTTCCAATTAGAATGCTTAAAAAATTGCAAGATTTTTTTCCCTCTTCTAGGGAATAAATGAAAAATCTGGCAGTTCCCCAGGTCAGAGGAGAAGCTCTTAGAGATAATGTTCCTGACCAGAAGGAGTTATTGTTATTCTCCTCCACAAGGTTAAATGACAGGGAGTAAGAATCAACAATCATTAAGCTGGAATATTTCCTAGAAAAAGAAGAAGGAAAAAAAAATATATCTGCAATGGATGGAATGGAGGGAAATCCTCTCAAGACTAGAGAATTTAAAATTCACATTAATGGCAGTTTTGAGCATTGCACAGTCATTTGAAAAGTTGTGAAATGCTTGAAATGTTTTTTTTTTTTTTACTGTTACTTACTTCCATTGAATCTAGAGGTGGGTTCCTACCTATTCGCACTTATTTGGTAGAACCGGTTCGTCAAATCTACCGAACCGGTTAGAAGAGGTTCCACCAGTGGACCCGGAAAGCAGGCCACACCTACAGAAGAGGTTCCAAATTTTTTGGAAACCCACCACTGGCCCTTGGATATCATTATTCTATTATGCTCCTATTTATAAAACTCAGTGCCTCTGTGAAAGGTAAGGATGACTACTGCGTTTGTGGTGCAATCAGAACATTGCGTGTGTTGAAGTTGTTTTAAGGCAAACCAAAGATGCCTTTTAAAAAACAAGTTTACATCATATTCTTATGCCTGCCAGTGCTGTGTGTGAGGTAATTTAAGGTGGTTCTGACAAGTGTCGTCGGCATCTTCATATCCGGTCACATGGGTGGCAAGCCACTCCCATCCAGTCACATGGGCGGCAAGCCACTCCCACAAAGGAGGCCACACCCACAGAGTAGGTTCGAACAATTTTTGAAACCCACCACTGATTGAATCACTCTGCCAGATACTTTACTGGTATTCTTTTCTGATCTGAAAAAAACAATCTGCATTGGGTCTTCCCTTTAGATTTGACTAAAACACGAGAAACCAAGAGATACAGCAAAGAAAGGCTTGTTTTCTTCTCCACTGAACCTGACTATCAAATAGATAAAGTTTTGCAACTGTATAATGAAAATGAAATTCTGCCTTCTATCAATTTAAAAAGAAAACATAAACAATTTTCTGCCTAAAATGATGCCTGATAACAGCCACCCCAGCCAGAAACACCTACTCAAAAATCTGCCTGCCTGAACTTACTTGTTGACATACCCCCAAGACAAGACACAATAATCAGTTGCATTTAAATGAAAAGGAATTGTGGGTTAATGACATTGAATGGGTAGATAATTCAGTTGCGCTTTGTCCTGTCATTCTGATTATCCACTTCGACCTCTATTTCAGGAAAATAATAGTAGACACTGATAAAGAGCAAATACAGAATGTTGTAGAACTAACCAACACTATTATTAATAAGAAGTGGACAGACCTTTTGAGACTGCCCATTATGATGTTTACTCTCTGATAGTCAACATAACTTTTAGAGGAAATATGGATTGGATAGACAAATTGGCCACTGCAAGATAAAAAAAAATAGAAACTTCTCTAATGGTACTTCTCACATTTAAAGAAGCTAGCTTCTCTGTTGGATGTTATTAGGCATTTCTGTACCTAGGTACCACTTGTGGGAAGATAAAAGCATTCCATGTGCCTCTCAGGATATAATCATGTGTCCACATGACCATGGAAGTTTGGCTTCCCTGAGCTAAGAAACAGAGGTGAGCATAACCCCCTCGAGTCGGACATGACTGGACAGGAGAAACCTTTATCTTTTTTCCCCCTGAATTTATTTTTCTTACTGTTCCTCCTTCTCCTCCTTCTCCTTCCAAATCCCCAAGCATATCATTTTGCAATTATTAATTGCATTTTTCTAATATCCCAAATGTAGAGCTTGTGAATATTGCTAATATTTACTGTTAGAGCACAGAAAATCAGGCAGACCATAATACAGTGATGCTATCCAGAGATTAAAACAGAGAATGCAGATTATTACATTTGGAAAGGGGGAAAAATCCAAATTTGATTGACTCTGCATGCAAAGATGACAGTTTGAAAGTTTCCTCTGCTATAAATAGATTTCAGTGAAGGAATTTAAATACAGCCATACTTGATTCATCACCCAACATGACATTTATATTTATAATGTGAGATTCCACCCTGGATTAATTTTGTGAGGTAGGACAATTTAAAACAATAGAAAATAATTGTCCTGAAGAACAATTGAAGTCAATGCTACAGATGTCCCTTCTCTAAACAAATAAACAAGCACAAATTTAAACATATCTTTTTCATTCATTAGTCTCATAAAAAATAAACCAATCAAACTGTCACCTGTCCAAATTTATGACTAACCAATAGAGCTGAATTAATTAATCTATATCTGGTTCATCTCAGTTTCACACACATTCAATCATAAAACTATCAGAAGTCAAACCCATTCTGTCATATGTATTTTTTGCATTCATCTGCTCATCAATAATAAATCAGCTTCCTTAAAATGTGTAAACACAATTATTTATATCTTTGTATATAACATACTTAAGATATTTTTGTATGCAGTTTTCCATTTTGTATTCAAACTTGAACCAAAGAACGACTAACAAAAGTGACATTAGAAGGTAACCCTAATCTCCATATTAGTCTGGAGACATGAATTAATCATATAATAATTTTACTGATTCCTGTTTATCTGCCCTACTCAAAGCAAGTATTAGGAATCCAGTTCATAATGGGTGACCAATTAATCTTTCCAAACTGGCCTAATTTGGTTTGGGATTTGGAAAAATCAGATGAATTGCCCAACAAATTCTTTTCAGGTATATAAGTAGAATATCATGATACTCAGATGCAATTTTGGAACCAGAAAAGCTTTATTACTGTATATCTGAGTTAGGTATAGGTATAGGTAAAAGCATTGCCTCGGAAAGTATCAAGCTGAGACCCATCTCTCAGTGCCAGCTGCCTTTCCTTCCAGACAATAGCATATATGCATGTATTATGCATGTATTAGTGCAGCATCCACTTTCTATAGAAAAAGCAATGTGTTTGCTCCACTTCTAAAAAGGGTGTGTGGATGCAGAACTGCTCCATCATTTTGGTTCATAGGAAAAAAAAACTCTTCACCTTCCTAATGTAGATATGTTCATGGCTTCATGTCAACTTTAGATGAAACTCACTGGAGCCAGTAAGATGTGTACTGCTATCATCAGGATTCACTTACTAGCAATTGTGTTTGTGTATGTATCTATGTGTATGGTTTTTCATTGTTATCCACCAGAGCCACATGCATGAGATGAAAAGTTATGTAAATCTCTAAACAAACCACTAACTAAATAAATTTCAGCTCAATAAGGTAAACAAACGAACATGGTAATTTTCTGTCTCATTCTCCAATTTCTTCTTCTTCTGGGGACTATTGTTGAGGTTACTTTATTGTCTCCAAATAGTACCGACAATGTTTTTTTTTAAATTTACTTTCATTGAATCACTCTGCCATCGACATGGTCCTCTTTTCTGATCCAAAAGAACAAGTCTTCTATATTGAGTCCAGAGCTGGGTTTCACATAATTTTACCATCAGTTTGCCACACACCGAAAGGTGCGAGCGTGTGCACCTTCTGTACATGTGCATGGCCTTCTGGCAGTGGTGGGATTCAAATAATTTAACAACCGGTTCTCTGCCATAATGGCCAGCTGCATAGGTGGGGCTCAGTGGTCACGTGACTGGGTGGGTATGGCCAACTCAACGTCATTCCCGTTGATGGGTAATTTGCCTTAGTTCTTACAATGTAATCAGGGTTAACCGGAGGGACAGTTTCTGTAAGCAGGGCAATAAAGATTAGGCTAGAAACAACACTAGAATGTTTCCTTCCTGCCTTCCTTACAGGATTAGCCCTGTAAAGTGGGAAAAACCAAAGGAGATTTCTTCGAACAACCAGTTCTCCGAACTGCCTGGAAAGTTACCAACCGGTTCTCCCGAATAGGTGCGAACCGGCTGAATCCTACCACTGCCTTCTGGGCATACATTTTGCTCACGCATGCAGCTTGCATGCATGCGTGTCGCTTAGAAAACATGGCTAAATAGGATGGCATAGAGCCGGGGCAGGTGGGCAGGCCCACTCACAGGTCGCCACTACCAGTTTGCCTGAACCAATCTGAACCGGCTGAATACCACCACTGATTGAGTCTTTTCTTTAGATCTGACTAAAACATGGGAAACTGAGAGATGTGGCAGGCTTTTGAAAAAAAAATGCTTGTATAATACAACCCAATCTCAAACCAGGGACACCTGTACAACCCTTTAATCACCTCATAATTAGGTTAAGTAGCAGGGTCCTATGCTTTGCTCATCGTGACCTCACCAGTTTTTCTTCCTTAAAAATTATTATTTCCCCATCAAACTGAATGAATATAATTTGGTGGATGGGTGATTGGGCATTGGAAGGCATAAAAATAATTAATTCAACACTGCTCTATTTCGATGTTATCTCTGTATGAGGAAAAGATCGTTTCATGAGCATGGTTTAACAAGGGATACCACAAGGCTGTCATGCTGACTATTTGTAACAATATTATTTTTATAAAGCAAGTGATCAGCTACTGCCATTGAAGTTACACAAGCAATTGCGTCCCCGTGAATACTCATGCCAGAACAAAAGGAACAAATTTGAATATCTGTTTATACTTTGCATTTCAGATTGGCTCCAGGCAAGGAATCCAAGTTTTCACTTGCGTTATTTAAGGTTTTCAACAGCAGGGACTAAACACCAAAGAACAGGAAGAAATTTCCTTGCTTGGACTGATCATTCTCAAAATCTGCTCCAGTTTAAAAGAGTTAAAAAATTCAATTATGGTTTAAAATAATTTGATTCCTTTCCACCTGTAGTATCTCCCGTGGTTAATTATTATATAATGGTTCTGAAATAGCTCTTATTACAGGACTATCTCTGGTTCTGAGGGCACTGGATACCTGCCTGTCAAAAGACGGGGGTGTTATAAAAATATAAATGTTTGATAATGACCATAGGGTAAACTGGGCAGGGATGCGGGGGAGGACTATTGATGTCTAGATAGAAGTTTTTATCTGCACAGGGGAACTGTAATTATATAAGTTGGCTCATTGCTACCTAAAGGGATTCAGATCAAAATTAAGCCTTCTCCTGAAATATTCAATTATTTGGCAGCGGAAGCAAACTGGCATTAACAGGAGAACATACATACCTGCAATCAGATATACCTCTAGAAAGATAAATCCAAGAGTACCTCTCTCTGGCTTCATTGTGCTTTAAGAAATGGGACAACTTCCACCTGAGATTTGCATATTGAGTTAAAAAGAAAAGATTACTTTTTTTTTTGGGGGGGGGGGAACCCAACTGCCTTTGGTGGTGCATTGGTTAGAAAGCAGTATCCACAGCCTGGAGTTTGATTCTGACCGGCTCAAGGTTGACTCAGCCTTCCATCCTTCCAAGGTCAGTAAAATGAGGGCGCAGATTGTTGGGGGCGATAAGCTGACTCTGTAACCCTCTTAGAGAGGGCTGTAAAGCACTGTGAAATGGTATATAATCTAAGTGCTATCTAGTAGACACACACTTGCAACACATGTGCGCGCACACACACACACACACACACATAAACACATACACAAACACAAACCTTGGAGGAATTATAAAACCTTACCAAAAGATCCTATTCCAGTTTCAGAATCATTTTTATCGACATGTATATTAATTTGGGGAATGTTCTAAACTGCCTGGTTCCAGATTTTCTTGCCAATCAATGAAGTTGTAGGACTTTTGCAAATGTCAAAAAGAAGAGGTACTGCATTGTTTTTCAGCTCAAAAGTTTCATATGATGATTATTAGTACATACTGTATGTACTAGTTATTCCCGACTCTAGGGGATGGTGCTCATCTCCATTTCAAAACGGAAGAGCCAATGCTATCCGAAGACATTTCCATGGTCATGTGGCCGGCATGATTAAATGCTGAAGGCGCACGGAACATTGTTACCTTCCCACCAAAGGTGGTCCCTATTTTTCTACTTGCATTCTCAAACTGCTGGGTTGGCAGAAGCTGGGAAAAGTAACGGGAGCTCACTCCATTATGTGGTGCTAGGGATTCAAACCGCCGAACTGCCGATTTTTCTGATCAACAAGCTCAGCATCTTAGCCACTGAGCCACCATGTCCCCTTGACTGTTATTAACCATAATTTAAATTTATTGGCCGCCAAATTCCAGAAAGACACTGGGCGACACACAGAACTGAAGGAATTGTTAGCATTAAATCAAATGGACAGCCCAGACTACAACAACCGAATAGACAACAAAATCATTAAAACAAACCAGGGGCCATTGAACAAATAATAAACATTAACCTCAGGCCTGAGACCTGGCTTTCAAAGCTTTCTGGAACTCTAGGAGAGAGGGCTCTGTCTTTAAATAATTGAAGTTATTATATATTTACATTTTCTTAATTCTTTTCCCCACACAAGATTCTTTTTTGACAGTACATCTTCCCTGTTATTTCAGCAGAATCAATAATACCAAGTTGTACTATATCAAAATGTATTTGCTGGTTTCCTACACCTGTAAAAGTGGTATTTCATTATCTAGTTTATCTTTGTGATGTTTTAGCATGAGGAAATGTCCCAGTTTACTTTTTTTTCCCCAGAAGGCAGAAGAAACTGTTAATCCCCCCCCCCCCCGTATCATATCCTTCAGCGGTGGTATTCAGCACATTCTAACCAGTTCTGGAGAACCGGTAGCGGAAATTTTGAGTAGTTCAGAGAACCGGTAAATACCACCTCTGACTGGCCCCGCCCCCATCTATTCTCTGCTTCCCGAGTCCCAGCTGATCAGGAGGAAATGGGGACTTTGCAGTATCCTTCCCCAGCCATGTCCACCAAATCACGCCCACAGAACCAGTAATAAAGAAACTTGATATCCTTCCTTCTGCAGTCTCCATGTGCTTCCTAATCAGGGAAAAAAAAAACATTATTGTTCCACTTTGATTGAATTAAGGTGTGGGAAGATAGGGAGGCTTCAGACTGCAGAAAAGATTATTGCAAATAAAAGATAGGACAGCCCAGCTCATAACAAAATATATATCCATACATGACAGCATTTTCTTGGGAAAAGGAAGGTTTTGCCATTTCTTTTTGGCTGCGATGAAGATCTGACCCCAGGGGTGGGTTTCAACCGGTTCGCGGCGGTCCCCGCGAACCGGTTGGTCGGCGAACCCGGAAGTAAGTAACTTCCGGGAACGGTGAAGGGCGCACCCGCCCGCCCGCGTTCCTTACCCGGTTTGGACGAGTTCTACGCTTCCACGCATGCGCAGGATGCATACAGCGCCTGCGCGATCCTCCAGGAGCAGCTGGAGCATCACACAGATGCTAGTACGCATGCGTGCACTGCACGCGTGCACGAGGACGCCGCCGGCCCTGTTCCAACCGAACTGGTTGGAACGGGGCGAGAAACCCACCCCTGTCTGACCCATAGCAAAATGTAATCCTATATCTCCTTTCCTTAACCAGCCATTTCCGGCCAGTATCTGAAGTTGAGAATGGCAGATTCATATTTTGTTTGGATGCTTTTAAAAAAAAACACCCTATATGTCATTTCTTCCTGTTACAGTGGTGTACTTCTTATTCCCTACACGTTAACACTTACTAGTGTTAATAGAAAACATGCCTGAGATCTGAAAGGGCACCTGCTCTCTTCTTTAGCATCAGCTCAGTTAATGACATTCATATTTGATAAGGAGAACTGAAGCCAAGAGTGAAAAGAAAAGCTAAATTAGATTTTGCTATGGCTGTTATAACTTTGGAAAGCTTAGATAAGGAGGAGGAGGAGGAGGAGGAGGAGGAACATGCTGAATATCTGCCTGTAACATGCTACAATTTATTTTCTTTCTATTTCGTTTCTCTATCTTCCCCCATTCCTCCAGAAGACTCCACAGTGGTTTATAAGAGAACAATAAAAGTCTTAAATACCACCTCCGCAACAAAAAAAATAAGGTATTGCTCAGTGGTGGGTTTCAAAAAATTTTGGAACCTCTTCTGTAGGTGTGGCCTGCTTTCCGCGTCCACTGGTGGAACCTCTTCTAACCGGTTCGGTAGATTTGACGAACCGGTTCTACCGAACCGGTGCGAACTGGTAGGAACTCACCTCTGGTATTCCTTAAAAACAATATTGCTTAAAAGGAAGCAATATTCATTTTAAAAAGCAAAACAAAAAACAAAATCAAAGGCATTCCAAAAGGCTGTCTGGTCTTGATGTCAGTCATTCCATAAAATATCCGTGACCCGTCAAAACCGCGGTCCACTAAAGCGCGCCCGATTAAAGCGCGTACCTGACATCATCAGCAGCGTGACAAATACCACCACAGAGAAAAAAGGGCGCTTTAAAAAGCGCTTTTAAAGCAAGCCGATTCACATAAAGGTAAGGGTTAGGTTTAGGGTTAGGGTTAGGGTTAGGTTAAGGGTTAGGGTTAGGTTTAGGGTTACGTTAAGCGTTAGGGTTAGGTTTAGGGTTAGGTTAAGGGTTAGCGTTAGGTTTAGCGTTAGGTTAGGTATAGGGTTAGGTTTCGGGTTAGGTTAAGAGTTAGACTTAGGGTTAGGTTTAGGGTTAGGTTTGGGGGGGTTAGGTTTAGATTTACGCATTAATTTTAAGTTTACCGCTCACAGCGTGCTGTTTTCGTCACGCTGTGATGACGTCACGTATGCGCTTTCGTCGAGCGCGCTTTAGTCTACCGCGGTTTTGTGGTGGAACCAAAACATCTTGGTGAATGGGCATGGCTTCAACTGTTTTCTGACAGAAGATGGGGACAGAACTGAATACGTGTCAGAATTCCATTACTGGGGTTCTGAGAATGGCCTATTCCTCACCATTTCTCACTGAGAAGCAAACTCACAGGCAATTCAATACCTTCAGGACTGGAGCTCTCTGACCTCCTTTGGTTGCCACATCTATCAGCCAAGAAGCCATGGCCTATTTCAGGGCAATTTTCAAGGTTAGCACCAAATGGAGCTATTGCAGTACTTCAGCTGAGAATGTATTAAGTGATGAATCACTAATGCCAGGCTACTTAATCCAAGAAGGCTGATAACCGGGACAGTTAAAAACTAGGCACAGGCTCTCCATATCACTAAAGCTCCCTCTGCTTCTAATGAGGGTGAAATCAAAGGAAAATCCCAAACTATGCACTTATCCAGCCTATCCACAATGTACCGTATTTTTGGACTATAAGACACACCTAGATTTCCAAAAGGAAAACAAGAAAAAAAATGTTTTTGGCCTCTGTGCGTCTGGTTTTTGCCCTCCCCTGCCCCCAGGAGCACTCTGCAGGTCTCCCAAACCCTCTGCATGTCCCATTTGGCCCTGTTTTTGGCCTTCCAAACCCCCCCATACATCCTGTTTGCCCTCCTCAGCTCCCCAGGAGCATTGTGCAGGCCTCCCAAACCCTCTGTGCATCCCATTTTGCCCCCCATAGCCCCCAGGAGCACTCTTCAGGCTTCTAAAACTCTCTGTATCCCCCATTTTCACCAAAAATGGGTCCTTTTTTTAAAAAAACAGGCCTGTTTTTTGGCCTCCCAAACCTTTTGCACATCCCGTTTTTGCCGTCCCCAGCCCCAGGAGCACTCCGTGGGCCTCCCAAACCCTCTGGGTGTCCCATTTTCACCAAAAAATGGGCCCATTTTTGAGAAAAACAGGCTTGTTTTTTGCTTCCGAACCATCTCATTTTTACCCTCCCCAGCCCCCAGGAGCACTCTGCAGGCCTCCCAAACTCTTTACATATCCCATTTTTGCCAAAACAGTCCTGTTTGCAGCAAAAATGGGACACGTTGGGGGGGGTCCTTTGGGAGGCCCAAAACAGGTCCATAATTGGTCTATAAGATACAATGACATTTTTGGGGGGAGTGGGAAGTGCATCTTATAGTCCGAAAAATACAGTATTTCTTATCTGGTTTCCTCTTATCCAGGTAATTTTAGAAGAACTGAACAGCCTCTTCTAGTTCAATCGGAAAGAAAACCTGATATTATATTTGTCATCTATACAGAATTAAGCATTACAGTTGATCCATTTCTGCAATTTCACAAAATGAACTGTTCTGGTAATAATCTATGATCTGCATAGTCAATGACTGTGGAGAGATCCAGAAGAATCACAACAGTAGCACTCCTCTTTTTTAATCTTCCCTAGTCGATGTCAATGATCAGAACATTGAAGATTGTTTCTATGCTTATTGTAGGTCTATATTTTGGTCCAATCCAAACCAAAATCAGTGTAGTTGGCTTCTTCCAACTATCAACTAACGTACAAAATACTGTAGTTGGTCACCACCATTTCTAACATTTTGCCCAAGAGAGCTGTATTTGCAACTGGGAAGTTCCTGTCCCAAAACTCAGGATCCAGGCAAGCACTATTTAAGAGAGGCCGTTGCATTGCTCTTTTCAAGGTGATTTTTGAGCTTTCCTGGTGTGAGTAATCCCTGTTAGACTGTCCTATTAAGCAAGGCTCTAGAGTGCCTCCTTCCATTTCCCACCATTCAGTCGGAACTGAAGGAAGCTTCTTGGATGAGAAATAAAAAAGTCTTCAGGGAAAAACGAAGAGAGTCAAATTGCCTTTTGAAAAAAACACCTTGGAGAGAGCCCTGACTTGGATGACTGAGAAACTCCATAGATGTTTCACTCTTAGAGTGCAGGTCATTGGCCTATCCACACAAGCATCTTGTCCACATTCTCAAATCACAGTTAACAGAAACTGTGGTCCTGTTAGCGCTGATTAAATTGGCTGTCATAAATTCAAAAGACTCTGCAAGAATTGTGGCATCTAATTCTGAGCAGATGGGAGTGATTAGATTCTGAAAATGCATCGCAAACCTAGCACAGTTGGTACTGAATATTCACCATCAAAGAGTTCCTGACAGAATTGGGGATGGTGGGGGGGGGGGGGAAATAACTATTACAGTTATGGTATTAATTCAGCAAATAAATTGCTTGATTTAATTGTCTACTTGCAAAAGATATGGGATTGGAAGAGAAGGAAGAAAATCAACAACAAGTGAGTTGATTTGTCTGAGAACTGTGACTTTGGCTGGTGTGGTTTATTTGATGTAAACTTTATACCAAATGACGTGTTTTTTTAAAGATTTTTTTTAAATTTTTGAATAAAAAAAAAAAAACACCACAAGATCATTTTCCATTACACATTGTTGTAATGACATTGTTTGAAGATTTGCTTGAATAGTCTCCCTCTTTTTTTTTTTAAAGGGAAATTACTGTCGTAGAAAAGACAGGACACGGAAGCCAGCTCTTCGGGGAAGGAAATGTTTATTGCGCAGGTTCAGAAATAATGGGCTGAACCCCGAGTGAAAGCAGGAAATTCCTTTTATAGTTTATCGCTTTTAGCTAAAGCCATATGTTGGTTTTGGAAACACCCCTCAAGATTTGCCCTTGAGTTACAGCAATATTATGTCTACAGGAAGTCATAATACATAGTCAGCCAACGATCAAACATAACATATATTTTGAGGAACTAACAATGTGTCTACCAGACAGATTTACAGTCAAGCCAGCAGATACCGTATATACTCGAGTATAAGCTGACCCGAATATAAGCCGAGGCACCTAATTTTACCCCAAAAAGCTGGAAAAGTTATTGACTCGAGTATAAGCCTAGGGTGGGAAATGCAGCAGCTATGGTAAATTTCAAAAATAAAAAATCAGTGTTATTTGAAACTCAAAGTTATGTTTATTCAAGGGACCCGCTTAATTAAAGTGTTCTATAATATCAGTATGACTTATAATACTGCAAGTCTGCAATATTAAAATACTTGTATAGGGGATCCCCGGGATCCCCCGAAGAGATCAAATCACAACCAGTATGCCACCTTCTTGGTATATTGTTTTTATTTTCACTGAGTTTTTAAAAATGAGCATTATTTCATCCTTTTTTTCTTTATGTTTGATTGGTATCTGCAATTTGTGTTAATTCTGTTCATACATATAATATAAATGAAAAACCCAGCTCTCTTAAAAAATATTTTAAGTTCTGTCTGGTGCTCCCTTTTAGAATTGGCCAACTAATATTTCTGTTCGCCCAACTAATGTCAGGCAGAGTTAACTTAAAAAGTAATTTTTCATGAAAGGACATTTTCCTAGGATTTTAATTGTTCTTACTGTCAGATTTCTCGTTATTTCCAGCTTGAGTCTCCTTCTGACAAGTTTCCATTGCTTCTTGTCCTGTCCTCAGGTGCTATTGCTGCCGCCGCCTCCTCCTCCTCCAACAGCACCAGCACATTTGCTGCCCAGCGCTGCGGCTGAGGTGAAGCCGCCAAAGCTCCGGCTGGCGCCCCCGCAGCGTTGGGCGGATATCCGGCAGTGCTGTTGGAGGAGGAGGAGGCGAACCAGCCTGCCATCGCCGGCCACCGCTAGCCCTGCCGCTCTTCCCACCCCCTTCCAAGCCCCACAGGTCGTCCCATTCAAGTTATTGGGCGTCAACACCGCCACGTTTTCCCCAAGCCATCGCATTCGAATTAATGGACTTCTAATCCCCTCTCTGGGAGTCGCTTTCCCCGGGTTTACCCTATTTCGACTACCGAGGAGTCTTGCGGCCGCTGAGCCTCCCATTTCCTCTGCCCCGCCATTTCCCCTTCGCTCAAGAAGGCGCTAAGCAGAGACGCCCGCGACGGCGAGAACGGCTTGTTTATTTCCAGCCGCTGAGAAGACTTGCTTGCACTCAAACGCGCCTTTAAGCCGCGTCCATAAATACAAGCTGAGCCTTCTCGCTGCGTTCCCAGCTTCGGGCCGACCCGAGAGAAAAACAAACCAACCGAAGTACATTTTCTCTTAGCAGAGGCTTCCCCTCAAGGGGCGGCGCGGGAAAAGCCTTCCTAAGCGCCCCAAGAATTCTCGGAGGGGGGAAGGTTGGGAGGAATGGAAGCGCCCCAATGGCGGGGCGACTGAGGAAAAAGCCGCCTCTCCACTCCTCTCCCCCTCGCCCCTCTTCTTAGTTCTCACCGGAGAGGCGGCTTTATTTCTCCCCAAACTCCCCCACCCACATGAAAGCCCCCATCTCCACTAATGCCTTGAAAATTCAGCCGCGTAGGGAAAGCACATTCCATCGCATGCTTTCTCCGCGGCGCACCCCGCAGTCGCCAATCCAGCGGAACCACCGCTCGCCTGCTGCCTCCCCACAATTATCAGCGAGGCGTCGCTGGAATTCACACACACACACAAACACCAGAAAAGCCTCGAGAAAAGTGGGGGGGTACAACCTCCCCTTTTCGCTCCCGTTAAAACAGCCGGGTTAGGCTGGCGGAGGGGCACGAAGATGGGGGTGTGGTGGAGGCGCCCGTCCTCCTGCCTTGAAGCAGCCGTAGACAGGCTCGCGCCGGCTGCGCAATCTTAACAACCTTTCCCTGGAAAACCAGCTGTTTCCCCTGACCTGATTCCTGCGTGCGTTGCATCAAACTAAGGCTAGGGATCCGACGGATTCCCACCTTGGACAAACAACAGCAATTGTTATTGTTGTTGTTATTATTATTATCATTATTTATCTCGAATGTCATCTTTCCTTGATCCCAACGACCAGGTGTCTCGTTTTAGCCGTCCGCTCATACCCCACCCCACCCCGCCTTCCCAAGCCGCTTGATGCTGGTAAGCACAGGAAGAATGGGGAGGAAACTTAAAACTAGCTACCGTATGGCGATGGCAGGCTGGAATCCCCTCTCCAAGGGATCCCCGTGCAGAAAATGCGGGGAGCAGCAGCGAAGCCCCGGGGCTTCGCTGCTCCATCCGCTGGACTGTGGGGCTTGGAAGGGGGTGGGAAGAGCGGCAGGGCTAGCGGTGGCCGGCGATGGCAGGCTGGTTCGCCTCCTCCTCCTCCAACAGGCAACAGCACTGCCGGATCCAGTTGTAGACTCGAGTATAAGCCGAGGCGGCTTTTTTCAGCCCAAAAAGTGGGCTGAAAAACTCGGCTTATACTCGAGTATATACGGTAGTTGAAAATAGATGCTTTGCTTCAGCATATTTCATGTGCAGACTTCCTTCTAACCCGTGTCTAATCGCACCATGTCCTAAAAGCAAACCTTTGCAATTTCTATATATGAACAGTTAAAGCTTAATATCATGAAACCCTAGTTTGGTTCAGGCTTGAGGCCTACTTTGGTTCAGCCTGCCACCTTAGTCCCACCTTGTAACTCATCACAACCTCATTACTAATCTGGCATGATTGTTAAATTTTGTCATTCAATGTTAAGTTACTGTAAGAAGCTAAATTTCCAAAGACTCCAGGTTGATGTTTTATGCATTTATTCATTTATTATACAAGACAATAACTGTAGTTTCCTCAGTGAGATACCTGGCCTGGTGGTTGAAGCCGCTCTTTCCCCTTTGTTCCCTGTAATTTATTTTGGTTCAATTCTGGTCATTTTACTGATGAAATAGATTAGGATCAAGGAATAAATTAATAGCAAGTGGAGAGTAGCAAGGATAGGACCCAGATTGTTGGGGGCAATATGCTGACTCTCTGTAAACCGCTTAGAGAGGCCTGAAAGGCCTATGAAGCGGTATATAAGTCTACTGCTATTGCTATTGCTATAGCTAGCTAGGTCAATTCTTTTCAGGACAATGCTCTCTATTTTTTGAATAGAAACATTTTGCAGAGCAGAACATGAATCCTCTGAGAAATTAGTTGACTAAAACTCTTTGAGCTTCTTTTAGCATTTTCTCCGGAGTTTTGAGCAAGAAACTTCAAACATTTGGATATTATATTCATGGGACTCCAGGAACAATAATGAATATTTTGTGTCCATTCGTGCATGCAGACACATACTGTAACTGCACACATATTCATAAGCAAGTTTTAACCTTCAGAATGGAAGCCTTGCCTTGATTCAGAAAAAGATCAGGTCATGGATGAGCTATTTGTGGCCCCCTGGGGCATTTTTAATACCCCAGAGGGCCCTCCAAATGTTTTTGGAAAAAATAATGACAGTTGTGAAAACAACAGTGTAAGCTCTTAAAACGATCCTATTTTCTAAAATGTTGAAAATCCTGCTTTATCCACACACATCCTGCATTTTGTATCACTGGCTAACCAATTTTAACCTTCAGCTCCAAAAACATTAAATAGGCAAAGGTTTCTCCTACCTGGTCTTAACTTACAATGTGTAAGAGGTGGTATTTAGCAAGTTCTGACCAGTTCTGGAGAACCGTTAGCAGAAATTTTGAGTAGTTTGGAGATCCAAAAAATACCACCTCTGACTAACCCCATCCCCATCTATTCTCTGCCTCCCAAGTTCCAGCTGATTGGGAGGAAATGGGGATTTTGCAGTAACTTTCCCATTGAGTGGGGAGAGAATGGTGATTTTACAGTATCCTTCACCTGGATTGGGATGGGAAAATCAGAGGGGGGTTCCTACCTATTCAATCCGGTTCGGCTGAATAGGTAGTAATTCCAGCGGACATGTGACCATATTGGTTCTATCCTTGTTGGCACCATGTTGATTTTTTGTTTTGCACATGAACAACCTCCATTGAAAAAATGTAATTTTTATTCCTTTTTAAATGTTCTGCGCATGCGCAGATTGTTTTAAGTGCAAATGCATATGCAAACACAGCGTGTGTCTGGTGCACACACAAGTGAAGTGACTGCACATGCACAAAAAATTTCAGGTGCCGAACTGGTAGTAATGGTGGCAATGGAGGTTTTACAGTATCCTTCCCCTGCCACGCACAGCAAGCCATGCCCACAGAACCGATAGTAAAAAAAATTGAATCCCACCACTGGTGCGCATGCACATCGTATGATTTTGTTTTGTATTAAGCAGCATCATGCAAAAGTGTAGAAAGAGATAAAAGGTTGTGAGACAAAGAAGTTTAAGACAATAGAACAATTGTCTTTTTATTCTTGCAAATATCCTTCCCCACATCGGTACACTGCCTTTTGTTTCTTAAATTTATTACCTCTCTTTCATGACCACCCTCAACTTTAACCAACCATAATTTTTTATTTCTTCTTTTATTTCTTAATCCTTCATTTTCTCATATTCACTCTTTCTTCATATATTCATCTTGTGATTCAATCCTCATTCATTCTTTCAGTATGATCAAACCACGTCAATGTATTTCATTTATGTGTGTCACCCATCTGCATTTGGTCCAGAGTGATTCAAAACCAGTTCTTTCTTCTTCTTTTGTCATATATACTGTATTCTTAAAATAACAGATTCCAACTGTATTCAATGTTTATATTTTTCCTGACATAACTCATGCTCCCTTCTATATAATAAAGTAGACACAGCCATTTTTACTTCTCTTGACAAATATTCTTCATAACAGACCAGATATTGCTCATATCTGTCTTAAAAAATCTCTTTCCCCATCTTTAGTAAATATTCTCCCAAGGTGTACTAATTTTCTGTGGGATTTTTTTTTTTTTTTTTTTTTTTGCTATTTATATATAAAACTGGAAAATGTTCATTATATAGAGTAAAAAAGTTTTTGGTACAATACTTTTGAAAGTCACACTCCTGATTATAAATTAACTTTTCCTGCAAATAATTTAATTCTCAACCTACAACAATGTAATATCTGCATACACATATACATAGGTCTCCATATAATCCTAACCATGTATTCAAAATAAGCCATATTTTCTAAGTCACTCTTCTCCTTCAGCCTAGGCTTCCATTTTATATCTATTCTCTTTTCATCTTCTCATCTGTCCATTCATGTTATTAGCAGAACAATTTTTCTACCACATTTCAATCAGAATGTTGCACAATTTTTCTAAACCTTTTCTGATTTTTCCATTTTAACACTGTTGATGGGAATCTAATATTCTGTAATTCTATCTATGGAAGCCTACTTTCAAACAAATCTACAACTTCAATTACATATCGTTTCCACAATATATTTTAGCCCTCTTTAAGTCATAGGGACATCTTTACTTCCATACATATTCATCAGTGAGTAGCAATAGCAGTTAGACTTATATACCGCTTCATAGGGCTTTCAGCCCTCTCTAAGCGGTTTACAGAGTCAGCATATCTCCCCCACAGTCTGGGTCCTCATTTCACCCACCTCGGAAGGATGGAAGGCTGAGTCAACCTTGACCCAGTGAGATTAGAACCGCTGAACTGCAGATAACAGTCAGCTGAAGTGGCCTGCAGTACTGCACCCTAACCACTGCGCCACCTTGGCTCTTTAATATATCTGTATCTGATCATCATCAATTTAGATCTATTACATTCTTATCCATGTTATATATAACTTCTTCCTTGCTTCTATTCTTTCTCGTGATCTGTATTATTGACTTTTACATTATTTTCAGTTTTTTATAGGTGTGGAGGTCACTACATCAGTGGTGGGTTTCAAAAATTGTTTGAACCTACTCTGTGGATGTGGCCTCCTTTGTGGGAGTGGCTTGCCACCCATGTGACCGAATGGGAGTGGCTTGCCGCCCATGTGACCGGATATGAAGATGCCAATGACACTTGTCAGAATCACCTTAAATTACCTCACACACAGCATTGGCATGCATAAGAATATGATGTAAACTTGTTTTTTAAAAGGCATCTTTGGTTTGCGTTAAAACAACTTCAACACACACAATGTTCTGATTGCACCACAAGCGCAGTAGTCATCCTTACCTTTCACAGAGGCACTGAGTTTTATAAATATGAGCATGATAGTGTAGAATAATCATATCCAAGGACCAGTGGTGGGTTTCAAAAATTTTTGGAACCTCTTCTGTAGGTGTGGCCTGCTTTCCGGGTCCACTGGTGGAACCTCTTCTAACCGGTTCGGTAGATTTGACGAACCGGTTCTACCGAATAGGTGCAAACTGGTAGGAACCCACCTCTGCACTACATAAACCATTAGTAATATGTATTAGACACAACCAAATCTAATTTTACTCCAAACATGTTCATTCTATTCCAAGCTAACTAAAACTTCAAATTAAAGACTACCTTGCAAGCCAATATAAAGGTGAAGACGAAGGTAAAGATTTCCCTTTCCCTGTCCAGTTGTGTCTGACTCTAGGGGAAGCTGCTCATCTCCTTTTCTTAGCTAAGGGAGCCAACATTGCCTGAAGATGCTTCCATGGCCAGCATAACTGTATACCAAGTTGCATAGAATGCTGTTACCTTCCCACCAAAGTGGTACCTGCTTATCTACACGCATTTGCATGCTTTTGAACTGCTAGGTGGGCAGGGAAGGCAAACCCTGTTTCCTGTAACTACCCAATCAGACGTTATTCTGTACTGACACAATTTCAGGATGTCACGCTCAGAGAAATTAACCAAGCATTTCTAGGTCACTGTAAGAATATGTCACTGGTATTTTCTGGATATAGGGTTCACAACATTTTTTTTAATTGTGAAAAAAATGATGCATTGTTTCAGAAGACAAGCATCTCACTTCAGCAACAATAGCAGTATAGGACAAGCTGCCACTCACTTGATCATTTGTTACGTGACTGCCCAGTTATTGTCTAGAGGTGAAATAGAAAATTTGTAAGTGACTTGAGAGTGACACGTTGGAGCTGCCACCAGACTCCGACAGTGAGGGGCCCTCTGAGTCAGCTCTGGAGGATGTGGAGGACCCTGGACAGGGTTCCGACTCCGAGCAGGGTGCAGAGAGGCTGGTTGGCTACCAGGAGGCGCCTGAGCCTTGGACCAGTGGGGAGGAGACAAGGGAGAGTGATCCTGACGTCAGCAGTGAGTTGTTCCTGGTTGCCCGGCACTGGAGAGCTAATAGGTGTAAGGAACAGTTGCGCAGTTATAGGAGATAATTGCACTCAGCTGCTGGTAATTAGGCTTCTCTCCAGACTATAAAAGGAATGCTTGTGCACACAGCCCTTTTGCAGAAGTCAACGCATTAACCTATGTTGGAGAACAGGATTGTGAGCTTGGCAGGCTGGATTGCTACCACGGCTTATCTGTGTTGGATTGCTGCCCAGACTTGTCTGTGCCAGTTTGCTGCCAAGGACCTATCTGTCTGTAAAGTGTTTTTGACTCGGAGTGTGTTGGTGTGGGCGAGGGGGGTCAGAACATTTATCCAACCAATATCCAGATAAAATGAGAATATTTTTTCATTTAAAATTATTTTAAAATTATTTTAAAATTATCATTTAAATATAATATCATAATATCATATCTCAGATGAGCGACACTTTTTATTATGTCTTAAAGTTTCTAGTATGGTTATTTTCATAACTTTGCTTTGTTCATCTGTACTTATCAGTCCCTTATGTTTTGCAAATGACCACTGGATTTAAACTTGCTGCTTCAGGTGTTTCTATCATCCAGAATATAATTATCACTTGAAACTCCAAAGAACATTGTTCAACCTACTTTCTTTCACAAAGAACCTAACCATATAATAAGAGGGAGCTATTCTTTTAATCATGGCCTGTCAAAGACTTCACAAAAAATAAAGTTTAGATTATAAGAAACAAAATTTGATAACAAGGTATTCTTGGTGTTTAAGAGTTCTTCAAGCATGCCCATTTCTAGTGGTGATTTTAGGAACATAATTTGGTGTTAAATGTTATTTAAGTTAAGCAATTTTAAGTCCTACCCAGTAATTTCAGAACCGTGTTGCCTAACTGGAACATAGATTACTTCCTATAAGTTTTCCTTCTGCTCATTAATTTTAATTGCAACACTTCCACAATTTAAATATAAATTACCCATAGAATTGATAGCATCATTTCAAAGCTATCATCCAATGAGGGCAAGAAAATTTAGCCCTTTCAGGAGTATTTTCTCAGCATACCTTAAAACCAGCAACTACTCAGAAATGCAATCAGTTTATGGACAAGACCAAGAATTGGAGTCAATATGACAGTGATGAATGTATCTTGCTAGATCTCATCTTAAATTAGAGCGGCACCCGCTATCTGTGATTCCATTGCTGAATTATTCCTCTTTCTTTTATGGATACTTTCTTTTGTGTTGAAAGATGCTTTGAATGGTGCAGATAGAATATATAACGTGAGGATAGATAAGCGGAAACTTATTTTTTTTTAGGGGAAAAACGCTTGCAACATGAATGAAAAAGAGGCTCGTGGCATCTTGACAGTGTGAAACAGTAGAACATGTGGCAGAAATCATATTCATGATATGACATTAAAACACCACTTTCTTTTTTCGCCAAAAAATGCCAGAGAGATAAGGTCACTCAGCATGAAGAGTATTATAGCCACTTCAGCACAATGGCTCTGAAGAGCCAAGGTTGAAGAGGTTTCACCCTGCAAAGATTTCTATGACTATCTTCAAAAGCCATCTCTGTGAGCATTTCCTGGCTTAATATTTGCAAATCTCATGGGGAGGCATAATGAGCAATCTTGACAAACAGCAGCCACTTGGGAAGGGAAGTAAGAGGACATGATAACTGGCTTTCTCAGTGGGCTTTAAAATAAAATATGAACCAGAACGCTGTTGGGATACTTACTAAACTCCAAGAACAGTCTGCAAAAAAATATATAATTGTTTCCCTGAGATACATTGGCTTAACTTAGTCCATTGTATATTACCAGAAAAAAAGATATTATGCGGTCATTTGAGCAATCTAAAAGCTCCAGGAATGAAGCCTCTATTCATCAGAGCTGAGAGGAGGCTGGAAGTGTGCCAAGTTTTGGAAAAATGTAGAAAGATAGCACAGGCTTTCCTATCACCCTCTATATTTTCTTTAAAAAGAAAATCCCATCCCCTTCTTACTTTTTTTCATTAAATAGGAAATAATGGCCAGATTGCTTTATGCCTTGTGTTCAACAAGGGATTGCTGGCAATGTCATCTAATAATGAGACACCTTCCTGGACTGGTTTAATAATGCTACCGAAGCTATGGTTCCATTGCTTTTTGGGATGAGGTTAGGGTTTGATGATGGATATGTTGATTTATTATGTTGATTTATTTTTTGTTGGTTTTGATTTTTTATTAATTATTGTCATGGTGGTGTAGTGATAGTAAACAACCAATTTAATGTTCAGATTTATTCCAATAAATAAACTGACATGTATTTATTTTCCTTCATTATATTAATGCATATACCACCTCAACAGGCTCATGGTGGCTTGAAATATTAAAAACCTTATAATAAAATATTATATTAAAGGACATCAGTGATGTCCTTCAGCTAAAAGCCTTCAATTCCAATTTCTCTAGACAATAGGATTGTATTCCTCAATAAATGGTGAAGGTGAATAAATAAAAGGTTAAAATAAGAGGGTGTGAGCTAACCTGATCTCCCCCCCCCCCAAAAAAAAAGCTACTCCAAGAGAATGGAGAAAGTGATATTTGGGCTCCATCCCTTTGAACTCACAAGGAATTTGTACCTGCAGCATCCTTTCATGGCTGGAGTACACCCAGTAGGCAGAATGTACTTGAGAAGAAAGACACCAAAGTAACAAACACCCAACCTGCAAGGAATGTATAGGTAACTGTTCTGACCCCCCTCGTCCCACACCAACACACACTCCGAGCCAAAGATAAGTTACACAGCATTTAATTAACAAACAGACAGGTCCTTGGCAGCAAACCGGCACAGACAACCTTGGGCAGCAATGCAGCACAGATAAGCCATGGCAGCAATCCAGCCTGCCAAGCTCACAATAATGTTCTCCAACATTAGTTCCTGCATTGACTTCTGCAAAAGGGGCATGTGCACAAGCAGTCCTTTTATAGTCTGGAGAGGAGCCTAATGACCACCAGCTGAGTGCCATTATCTCCTGTACTTGCGCAACTGTTCCTGATGCCTATTAGCTCTTCGGTACTGGGCATCCAGGAACAACTCATGGCTGACATCAGGATCACACTCCCTTTTTCCTCCCCACTGGTCCAAGGCTCAAGCACTTCCTGGTGGCCAACCAGCCTCTCTGCGCCCTGCTCTGAGTTGGAACCCTGTCCAGGGTCCTCCACATCCTCCAGAGCTGACTCATAGGGCCCCTCACTGTCGGAGTCTAGTGGCAGCTCCAATGGCTCCTGCTAGGCCACAACAGGTAACCAGCAGCATTTTCAATTCAGTCTGGAACCCTAACAGTAGCCAGTGTAGCTCCTGCAAAATAGGTGTTCTGATGAACCAGTCAGCTCTGACTAACAAATCTGACTAACAAATCTCTGACTAGCATCTGCTTCCTATGCTAGCTGCAGCTTCTGAATCATCTTCAAGGACAGATCTACTAAAGAGGAATTACTGACTCCTGTTCCTTTCAACTCATCTCCTTCTCAATAGAAATGTAAAAGTGAGTATCATTGGCTATGGAATACACTTGCCCCAATGCCAATGGAGGCAGTGGTTTTCTCGTCAATTTCATGTAGCATTGAACAAGCTAGATGAGAGGGCTAACATTTTAGGGCAACCCACTTTAGAGTGCCCAAGGGCTCCATATCTTCTTCTCCAACAACACTGATTGGAATGACCCGCATAGAAAGTTGTGGAAGCACTGCAGACAGTGTCTCTGTTCTCCAACCCTTGCAGGAAGTCTAATGAATACCATTGATCAAGGATATGGCACATCACAATTAGATCTTTCTCTCCACTGGCATGTATGCCTCATTGTTCGGGATGTGTGAGTACCTCTGTCTTAGGTGTTCAATTGCTTGTATGGAAAAAAGTTATTGTCACATATGGTGTCCCTGCCCCCAAACAGTACAATGAATTCTCCAGGAAAAAGTGGCATATAAATGAATTGAAACAAATAAAATAAATAATTCCCATGCTGTGAGTAGAAATCTTTAGCAGCTAGTCACCAGTCATTGTAATAATCTGCCCAGGCTGGCTAGATAGCCTATTTGTCTTTGAGTATCTTCTTTCTGTTAGGACTAACTCATCGACTATTTTTGCAAAATATTTGATGCTTTTGCTGTTCGGAATCCAAATCTATGCTTTCTGTTCCTGAGTGCATCTGTTTTAATGGCAGGGGATGTTGAAAATATTAATAGTTCTTTGTCACAGTCAGTGCAGGAAGCTCTAGTCTCCAGGAGGACACTGATAGATGGTGTTTGCCCACAAAGCACATCACTATGTATGAAGCCCTGTTACAAGCTGGGACAAAATTTTCAGAAAAAGAGAATTATATTTCTTTCTTCCCAGCACTCATAAATACTGTATTGCGATAAACATAGTTTTGCAATGCAAAAATATCCTTACTGTCCACCCAACTGGAGGAAAAAATTTACATAGGAAGAGATCAGCATAAAATTTTCCCCAACGTGATATGATATAAACCAATTTCAGATTTCAGCTCACATAACCAAGTACCTGTTGTCACCGGGCTTCATTAGTGAAGTGCAAATCACTACAAATTTCACTTTTCTAACTCAGCAGGCAAAAGATTAGCAAAATACATTAGCTTGTGTTAGCAGAACCATTGCACCATTTTTATTGAGATGGATGGGTGGGTGGCTCAGTGGATGGATGAATGGATGGCTCAATGGATGGATAGATAGATAGATGGATGGATGGATGGATGGATGGATGGATGGATGGGTGGGTGGGTGGCTCAATGGATGGATGGATGGATGGATGGATGAATGGATGGATGGATGGATGGATGGATGGATGGATGGATAATGTGTCAACTCAGCAACTACAGAGACAGATCTTCAGAGTAATTAAGATATCTGTCCATAATCTTTCAGATCTTCCAACAATACCTTCATCATTACATTATCTGAGTCTATCCACCATGTTGTTGTCCTCTTCTATTTCCTCCCACCTTTCTGTTCTGACCCAGGCTTCCTGAGAACATGAAGCAAACTCCTTGTCCTGACAAAAACCCCTTTTATTAATTTACTATGAATTCTGCTCATTCACATCCAGCAAAGTCTTTCAAGGGAGGATTTACAGTCACCAACCTTCTCTGGCTTGGAGAGCTGACAGGCTGATATCTGGAAAACTTGGCAAGGAATCTTGGAGAGTCACGAACCAATTAAGTGAACTAATTGTCTCCTGCAAAGTCCCCTTTTGCTCCTCTTTTATTTTCTTGGGGGGGGTGCTTTTCATCATCCACTTGTGGCCTTACTCCCAAGCCGATCCCTGTTCTTTAGCTGTTCCTTTCGTCTGGCAACTCTGTGCATGCACACACTGGGAACAGGTTCCAACTGTTCATCTCCCTCATTGATGTCTGGCCCCGTCATATAGATCTGGTCCCCTCTCTGCCTCTGACACAGAGCCCTCCCCAGACTCCAGGACTGGCCCATGTTCCTCCCTAACTTCTTCTCTGTCTGAATCTGCAGAGCTGGCTCCTGGCGGGCCATAATACTGTCCAAGCATTTTAGTCTTCTCTAGAAAGCTGGTCCTTTTATAATGTGCCTGCTGTAGACTAATTTGAACTTGATCAATGTCCAAGAGTCCATTTGTTTGTTTTCTTGGCTGCATATTGTATTCCCAGAAGTCTTTTCCAACATTGATATTCAAAAGTACTAATACTCTCCATAACCTTCCTCTTCAAAGTCCAACTTTCACTTCCATAGAGTGTCACAGGGAATACTGTGTCTAGTTCTTTTAAAATAACTGTAGAAAAAAATTACAGACATCATGGTTCATGATGTAGGAAAGAATTGTGTTGTGGCCCAGCAGGAGCCGTTGGAGCTGCAAACAGACTCTGACAATGAGAGGCCTTATGAGTCAGCTCTGGAAGAGGTGGAGGACCCTGGACAGGGTTTCAACTCCGAGCAGGGCGCAGAGAGGCTCGTTGGCGACCAGGAGGTGCCTGAGGCATGGAGCAGCGGTGAGAGCTGAAGGGAGTGTGCTCATGACATCAGGCCTTGGAGTAGTGACAAGGAGACAAGGGAGGTGGTCCTGGATGCCCGGCAACGCTGGGCAGATCGACGGAGAAAACAGCTATGCAGTTACAAAAGATAATTGGACCCAGCTGGTTGTAATTAGGCTCCTCTCAAGATTGTATTTAAGGAGGGACTCAGGGAGGAGTCTGATTTGTAGGATTCAACTTCATTCGTAATGCTGGAGAAGCTGTTATCTATCTCTGTAGAAGTCTGAGTTGCTGCGAAGGTTCTTATCTGTTTGTTGTGCTTGGCTTTAGGCCACTGAGGTTTATGTTTCCTGTTAATAAAGTGCTGTGAAATTCCAGTTAAGCTTGTCTCGGCATTCGTTACTGGATGGAGGAGAGGGTCAGAACAGAGTTGTATGCATATTCCCCCAAATTTTGTAACTTTAGATGTAAGAGACTCAACCCTTTTTTATGCAAAGCATCCTCTCTTGATTCATATAGAACAGTAATGGCGATCCTTTTCTGGCTCCTGTGCCAAAAGCAGGGGGAATTCAGGAGGGTCGTGCATGGGCGTGCCACACCCATAATGCTATGTGCATGACCAGCGCTCCCCCCCATTTTTGGTGTGCTTATTTCGACCACCCCAGACTCCAGATGCTTTATAGGAGCCTGGGGAGGGTGAAAACAGCCTCCCCCACCCTCCAGAGGCCCTCCGGAGGCTTCAGGAGCTTCCCTAAAGCCTCCAGAACACGAAAAACTGGGTCTATGGGCAAACCAGAAGTTTGGGAACAGACTTCCGGTTTGCTCACAGAAATATTTTTTGCCCTCCGGAGCCTTCAGGGAAGTCTCCTGAATGCTCCAGGGGGCTAAAACTGGCCTTACGAGCAAACCGGAAATCCATTCCCAAACTTCCGGTTTGCCCATATGGCTGTTTTTTTGCATTCCGGAGGCTTCAGGGAAGCCTCCAGAGGGCAAAAAATGACCTCAAAAGAAAGCCAAAGTCAGCTGGCCAGCGCGCGGACGCGTGCCATAGCTTCGCCATCACGGATATAGAAGTTCTATCACAAGGCTTTAAATACAAATATCATCAATTTTATCAAATTCTAATTGAAATTGTTTCCATGCAACTTTTAACACCTGGCTTTTTCTCAGACTTTTTTCTTTGATCCAATTTTTGATAAGACAAAAATAAATGCTTGCAAGCAAGGCTGGTTTGCATTATTGCTGAATCCATTGGGAGCGGTACATCTAAACTCACTTTTCCATAGAACTTCTGTCAGAATTGTATGACATTCCTATCCTCAACTTCTTCTCTTTGTGTACAACATTCAATAGCTTCAGGGGTCTGTACTAGCTCCAAATCTATTTAACATCTATATTAGTTATTTGGTTCAGCATTTAAAAGCCATAGTGATTCACATTCCAAAACTGGCAAACAGACATGTCCCAATTCTGCTCTATGCAGATGTTTGTTTGTTTGTTTGTTTGTTTGTTTATTGGTCTTGTATGCCGCCCACTCCCGACGGACTCCGGGTGGCTTACAATAAACAAGGGAAGGGGATAAATACACAAAACAACACTTTAAAATACACAACAGTCACAGTTTCCATGGGGCTGGATATTTCAAGAGCCCCCTGGCCTGCTGGAGCAGCCAGGACTTAACGGCTTTGCGGAAGGCCGGGAGGGTAGTAAGGGTCCGGACCTCCACGGGGAGGTCGTTCCAAAGGGCTGGAGCTGCGACAGAGAAGGCTCTCCCCTGGGGAGTCGCCAGCCGACATTGGCTGGCAGATGGAATCCGGAGAAGACCTAACCTGTGAGATCTAATCGGTCTATGGGAGGTGATTGGCAGGAGGCGGTCTCTCAGGTACCCAGGTCCGATGCCATGTAGGGCTTTATAGGTAACGACCATCACCTAGTCCGGAGACTAATGGGTAGCCAGTGCAGCTCGCGGAGGATAGGTGTGACGTGGGTGTACCTGGGTGCACCCACAATCGCTCGCGCGGCTGCATTCTGGACCAGCTGAAGTCTTTGAACACTCTTCAAGGGCAGCCCCATGTAGAGCATGTTACAGTAATGCTGCTGCTTTCTAGCATGTAGACCTAAAGAGGACACTTAATGCTCTCATTCAACATGGCCAAGAGCAATTGGTGATTAGTCACCAAAACATCAGGATAATGTTCTTATCTAAAAGAGCCACAACCCATGCAGTTGAACAAGTGAATATCTTAAAATAGTTTGTGGTTGTATTGACAACCAATGTCAAAACATTTGGATACTGTCTATTTGGGCTGACAATCTTGTGCAAAAAAGTATCTCATCTATCTCCAGTCAACAGAAACAGTCCTTTGAACAGTTCCAAGAACGCTCTACGTCCATTTGCACTACTTAGGTGATCCTGATGACGACACAGATAAACCTCCAGGTGGCCTTAACAACTCTCTAAAAGGATGCAAATGACCAACTGTCTGCAAGGTGCATAAATCCTTCCATTTCCACCATCCAGTCAGAGCTTAAGAAGCTTCTTTGGATGAGAAGCAAAATGTCTTCAAAGAAAAACCAGCCAGTCTAGTTGCCTCTTGAAAAACCACCTGTGGTATCAGCCATATTGTATAACTATTGTATGGGATCCCTTTCTGTCTGTTGCCATCAACTTCTATGTGGTGCAGCTCTTGGACATATAGTAACTGCAAGCCACCTGAAATCATTTTATCTTGGTTTCTCAGAGTTTCATTTGGTCCCCTGCTCTTAGATTAAAGTCCAATTCACTATTGACATAAACTTAACTAGACTTTATCTGGGCTGCTGTCAACTCCTCTAGGTAGACCAGAGCAGCAAATCAACTCTGTGGGGAGGCTAAAACTGCTTTCACTGAAATTGGCTGTAATAACACAATCTTGCAAGTGTGATTATGCTGGAGTTCCTCCCATTTCTTAAACTGCCGTAAATTAGGGAGGAATCTGCCTAAGACACCTCTTATCTGTTTACTTTGGACTTACAAAAAATACTTCAGTCACTTTTGCCTAGTCAACAGTTTCTGTATAATTCTGTCAAGGTGATCTTGCTTATTTTCTCCACCTGTTCCACTTTAAGTGACAATTTCCAATTTAACTGGAAGAAGATTTTTTCCCCCAGGTAATTCATGTACTCCTGGAGTCCCTTGGACTGCAAGGCAATCAAACTGGTCAGTCCTAGAGGAGATTAACCCTGACTGCTCTTTAGAAGGCCAGATCCTGAAGATGAAACTCAAATACTTTGGCCACCTAATGAGAAGGAAGGACTCACTGGAGAAGAGCCTAATGCTAGGAAAGATGGAGGGCAAAAGAAGAAGGGGATGTCAAGAGAATGAGGTGGATGGATGGAGTCACCGAAGCAGTAGGTGTGAGCTTAAATGGACTCTAGAGGTTGGTAGAGGACAGGAAGGCCTGGAGGAACGTTGTCCATGGGGTCTCAATGGGTGGGACATGACTTCGCAATTAATAACAACAGTATGTACATTAAATTGGAACCATACCAAAACATTGATCACACAACGTCTGGATTTAGAGCTGAGGTTCAACATAGCTCAGTTATCCAATTTCAGTCCCCTCAGGGAAAAGGGCGGCATATAAATAAAGTTAAATCCTAAATAGGACCCTTCCTCCTTACGTTGGGAGTGTCATATCATCATTACATCCTGATCTAGTCCCTGATCTAGTACAAATTCCACATGGGGATGTTACAATGTCTATGTAATGTCCACTGCTGCAGGAAAGGCATCACAAAGCTCCTAAAATTGGCTGATATGGAGGAAGTTAAAACAAATGCATATGTATTTTTACACTTTTGGGTCAAAATTTAATATCTCCCTTTTTAATAATAATGACAGAATGCTCAGACATTGATAATATAGCATTCCTATTAGCTGTTAGGAATGTGCAGATAGTTTATTATGTCTTAAGTTCTTGTTGTACTAATTACATGTCTGTCTTTGTATTCGTCTCTTGTTGTTTGTTGGTCAATATATATATACAATATATATATATATATATATATATATATATATATATATATATATATATATATATGTGTGTGTGTGTGTGTGTGTGTGTGTGTGTGTGTGTGTGTGTGTGTGTATGTGTGTGTTGTATTTTTGCTGATAAATAAATAAAGGGAGACTAGTATAGATCTATTTCAAGCTATTTAGCTTTCATCAGCTAGCCATACCCTTACTGGGATTCGAGCCTGTGCCATGTATGTATGTATGTATGTATGCATGTATGTATGTATGTATGTATGTATGTTATGTTATGTGTATATATAAATACAACAAAATGTAACAAAAAGGCAACAATAAAAACATTGGGTTTCTGCCTGGATGGTCTCTTGTGACGAGCCGAAGGACAGAGAGTAGAAGTGGTGATCTTCCTCCCATATTTGGGCATACCGGGAGTTGTAAAAGAAATCTAATATATATATATAATGTATGTATGTATGTATATATGTATGTGTGTGTGTGTGTGTGTGTGTGTGTGTGTGTGTGTGTGTGTATATATATATATATATATATATATATATATATATATATATATATATATACACATACACACATATATACATACATACATACATACATTACATACATTACATACATACACACACACACACACACACACATATGTTTTTTTATTTGTGCTGATAAATAAATAAAGGGAGACTAGTATAGATCTATTTCAAGCTATTTAGCTCTCATCAGCTAGCCATACCCTTACTGGGATTTGAACCTGGGCTATATTGCATACTAGGCATATTAGGCAGAGATCTTAGCCATTAGGCCACAGGCTCTTATCCGTCAATCGGCTCGTGGACTGGAAAAAAACCACAAGCAGAATTAGTTTGATGCTGTTGTGCAGGTTACTTTGAAGACAAGGCCCAATTTGTCTCTCCTTTCCTTTGTGTACTCCTTCCCAGAGGCAGTAGCAGCATGTACAGGTAATCCTCACTTAATGACTAGTCACGTGAATAGCAATTTGGGACATTTTTTTGCCAGTTTCCAGCATTTATTTCTGGTTTTCAGCATAAAACACCCACTGAAGAAAACAACCTCAGCATTTGCTTAATGAGAAAATATAATTTTCCAGGACTCTTGAATATTTAGAGTAATGTACCCTGTTTCCCTGAAAATAAGACCTCCTCAGATAATAAGCCCAACTGTGCTTTTGAGCGCATGCGCTAAAATAAGTCCTCCTCTGAAAATAAGCTATGAGGTGACCACTCTAGCCGCCTCCTGCACCTTAAAAATAATACAACCTCCCCAAAAATAAGGCCAAGTGCTTAATTCGGTGGCCAAAAGAAAATAAGACCCTGTCTTATTTTCAGGGAAACATGGTATTTATAAGCCATTGAGCATCATCAGGAACTGGATCCTCTAAATTGCTTGCTTGCTTGATTTTGTTTGTTCATTCATTAGTTTGTTTGTTCCTTTATTCCTTTTGCCCTCAAGTCAGTGTTAACTCCTAACAACCTTTTGAACTAGTCACAACTAGTCTTCCTCAAGTTGCGAGAGAATGACTGGCTCAAGATCACCCAACTGGCTCTGTGACTATGGCAGGAGTAGAATTTGAGGTCTCCTAGTCTCCATCCCGGTGCTTTAACCACTATACCAGACTGGTTCTCCTAAATTGCATACACTGAATGAAACTTAAATTATAATTAGTGAAATCTCCTTTTAGCATAGCTGCTGATGACTTCATGAATATGCCATGCAGTTTTCTTGGTAATTATATAGAACTAATTGGCCAATAGGGGGATGTGGTGGCTCCATGGCTAAGATGCTGAAAGGTCATCGGTCCGAATCCCTAGCACTGCGTAACGGAGTGAGCTCTCATTACTAGTCCCAGCTTCTGTCAATTCGAAAGCATGTAAAATGCAAATAGAAAAATAGGAACCACCTTTGGTGGGAAGGTAACAGCATTCCAGGTGCCTTTGGCATTTAGTCATGTCGGCCACATGACCATGGAGATGTCTTCGGACAATGCTAGCTCTTCAGCTTTGAAATGGAGATGAGCACCACCCCCTAGATCAGAAACGACTAGCACATATATGCGAGGGGAAATTTTACTTTACTAATAGGCTAAGACTTCACCTCTTTTTGTATTTGTCTACAAGGCTTTCTGCTGTGGTGGAGAGCCTCCCAAAAATTCCCTATGGAACGATCTCCCCATTGAGATCTAGACTCTCACTACCCTTCCGGCCTTCCACAAAGTGACCAAGACCTGGCTGCTCCGGCAGGCGTGGGGCTGTTGAATTATCCAGCCCCATCTTGTGTTATGAATATTGTTGAATTTTTATCTGTTGTTTTTTATTTTTTATATTCCCCTTTCCCTTTTTATTTGTAAGCCGCCCTGAGTCTTCCGAGAGTGGGCGGCATACAAGTTAATTAAATAAATAAATAAATAAATAAATAAATAAATAAATAAATAAATAAATAAATAAATGTTTTTGTTTGTTTGTTTTTTTAACTCCCAAGTCTGGGTTACAACCTAGGATTTTCTGGTGGCTTCCTGCTCAAATACTAAGCAGTCCAATCTTTTTTATTCAAAAAGTGAACAGAAATCAAAGAAAGCAGAAAGAAAACCTTGTCTTATCCATTGCCTCATTTAAATTTTTATAGCTGCATCTTGTGCTGTTGCTTTCCAAAGATGGGGTGAAAACTCTGAATCAGCCAAACCATTGATTCAAATTAGTTTCTCTACGTTCGTCTCTATGACAGGTTATCCTCCTTGCCAGGTGGCAGAAATACAAGCAGGGGCTATCAGGCTTTAAAAAGTAGCATTTGCACTAGGCAACCTCTGGATAATTGTATGTGTAACAGATTCTCTACTCTGAATGGGGGAGGAGGAGGAAAATCGCTCTGGGAAAAAATTTCCTAATTTAGAGAACTTGGTGACAAACACTACATGCATACATGCATACATGCATACATGCATACATGCATACATGCATACATGCATACATGCATACATGCATACATGCATACATGCATACACGCATACACACATGCATACATACATTCATACATTCATACACACATACATTCATACACACATACATGCATACACACATACATGCATGCACGCATACATTCATGCATACATACATTCATACACACATACATTCACACACACACACATACATACACACACATACATACATTCATACACACACACACACACACACACACACACATGTTGGAAAAGTCACACACGTCAACATGGCATATTGTGGTGTGACCTGTGCAGCCGGAGGTGAGTATTTAGAAGAGATTGGGGCTGGGGGGATATCCGGCTTCTATCTGTGATTAAACAAAACCTTAGCTGGCATGTGTGCATGAAGGAGAATGTAATCAAAGGGAACATCAATTGGATTGCTGAATTAAGCATGGAAATTCAGGTTAGCCCCCAACAGCTTGCAAAATTGGCAACAGAAGAAAGCACTCTTCACAAATCTGGTAAAGTTTGTTCTGTTGCAGCCCAGAGTTCAGGCCATGGAGGTGAATAGGCGCATGTCAAGCTGCTAAGAAAATGCATTTGCTTTACTGAAGCTTCATTTCTAAGGATCTACAACATTTTCTGGAACCAGGCTTAAAACAAACAAATGGACAAAGTCACTTCTTACCACATTTCACAAGCATTCAACATTCTTACTGGAAGCACTGCAAGGGTCCTGTGAGATATTAAAAAAAAAAAACACCATCCAAATCTCACTAAGTGTGGCCCTTTTGTGAAATTTGTACTTTACAAACATAAAGATAAAACTAATTTGTTTGCTCTAATGAGAATCACCTAGACGTGTTACAGGTCTCTTGGTACCCATTGCCCATCTCTCTGCTCATTCTATGCTTCCACAAAGTTCATGTGTGGTGTAATCCACACAGGTTTTTGTTTCTAAGATGCTATGAGAGCTTTTAGGGATTGTTCCCCCTTTAACTTGTCCATTTTGTTGCCACTTTGCAACAGATTGTTATTGTGTGGCACATAATTATTATTGCACGCCACGGACTCACAGGAGTAAACAGAAGGCATGGAACTTAAAGTGTCTCAATTCTTATGCTAGTGTCTTTTTCACCTATTATCCCATATTTTCATATTATGATATTTAAAACTTCTTGCATTTTATTATTCTCCCTGCCTTTCTCTAAAGTTGGTTATGTTAAGATATTTAAATTTAGTAGTTGGAGCAGTGGGCTTGTGCAGTGAGTCAGAACACACAGTTGTGGTTGATTGGTTGGAGAACGCTGTGTGAAGCAATCTTCACTGTGATTGGTTGCTGTGGGTGTGGAGGTGAAGTTTCCCCCCTTTTTTTCTGTTTTTTTCTTCTTATGTGTGCCCTGGGTGCTCTCTGATTTACCTGTAGTGATGTAGTGATGTGCCTGACTACCTTGTTTGCTATTAAGATAAATGTAAATATATATTTATTTATATAAAGCTACAAGTTGGTGTCAGCATCTCTGAATCCATTTGGACACCGGCTGCACAATTCCATGACAATGTATAAGCCAATGGTAGGTTTCAAAAATTGTTCGAACCTACTCTGTGGGTGTGTCCTCCTTTGTGGGAGTGGCTTGCCGCCCATGTGACCAGATAGGAGTGGCTTGCCGCCCATGTGACCAGATATGAAGATGCCAATGACACTTGTCAGAACCACCTTAAATTACCTCACACACAGCACTGGCATGGATAAGAATATGATGTAAACTTGTTTTTTAAAAGGCATCTTTGGTTTGCGTTAAAACAACTTCAACACACGCAATGTTCTGATTGCACCACAAACGCAGTAGTCATCCTTACCTTTCACAGAGGCACTGAGTTTTATAAATATGAGCATGATAGTGTAGAATAATCATATCCAAGGACCAGTGATGGGTTTCAAAAAAATTTGGAAGCTCTTCTGTAGGTGTGGCCTGCTTTCCAGGTCCACTGGTGGAACCTCTTCTAACCGGTTTGGTAGATTTGACGAACCGGTTCTACCAAATAGGTGCGAACTGGTAGGAACCCACCTCTGGTATAAGCACATATATTTTAACTCTTACTATTGGCATCCTTCAGTCTCAAAAGACTATGATATCGTGCTCTGGATAGAGGTCCTAACGTAGTATCTGGTGTGGCTAAGAAGGCCAATTTGGGAGTGGCAATTAACTCTTATGTACATATAAGGTATTTTCAAAACATGACTTGTTTTTTGTTTCCTTCTTGACTGTAGGTATCTCTTGCCTGACAGGCAACCCATAAAACAACATCATTTAAAAAAAAAACCAAAGAAATAAGTATATCCTATTCATCTTGCCATTTATGCATTACAAGCACGTACATTTTGTTACTGACAATCATGTTCATTATAGTGAAATAAAGCATTCTGAACTGAATTATTTCTTCACAATTCACCGGGCTTGGGTTATGCTTGGCGTTTTTGAGAAAACTGCACAATACCTTCCAGGAATGTTTATGGAGATTCTCGGTCATCCAGGCCGAACTGAAGAAGCTTCTTGGATGAGAAGAGAAATGTCTTCAAGGAAAAACAAAGAAAGCCCAGTTGCCTTTTGAAAAAGCACCTTTGGGTATTCACTAAAAAGAGCTCCTAACTCAGCTTGCGCATTGCCAAGGAATAAATTATTTCCCATCCGCCCCTAGGAATGAGTAAAGAACGATCTTGGATATGAGTAACCAAACGCAAATGGCTTCATAGCCATTCATTACTCATGGTGTTCATTTTGGGACAAGTGAAAATTGTACTAAATGGGCTCCATCTGGTTCAATTTTTCATTTGCCGCAAAAGAAACAGATCCATAAGTGAAGCAGGGAGAGGGGGAAAAAACGGTGCTGCGGAATTGTTTCTCTTGTTGTAATGACAGTATATTGGGTTCAACATGGTTATTTATAGCTATTCTGTTTTATTGCTATTTTATGACTCTGGAGTCCCACTGCTGTCTTTTATGGTGCTTGCATTTTTTTAGGCAAATGATGCGATTTTATATTTTATGCTTCCATGACATGAATGGCTTCTGAGGATCCACATCAAAGCTGACATCAAAGTACCAGAATTTATATATATATAAACATGTGTGTGTGTGTGTGTGTGTGTGTGTGTGTGTGTGTGTGTATAGGTATAGGTATAGGTATAGGTATAGGTATAGGTATAGGAATAGGTATAGGTATAGGAATAGGAATAGGAATAGGAATAGGAATAGGAATATGTATAGGAATATGTATATGTATATGTCAAAGGTGGGTTCCTACCAGTTCGCACCTATTCGGTAGAACCGGTTCGTCAAATCTACCGAACCGGTTAGAAGAGGTTCCATCAGTGGACCTGGAAAGCAGGCCACACCTACAGAAGAGGTTCCAAAATTTTTTGAAACCCACCACTGGTAATCATATCCTTGGATATGATTATTCTACACTATCATGCTCATATTTATAAAACTCAGTGCCTCTGTGAAAGGTAAGGATGACTACTGCATTTGTGGTGCAATCAGAACATTGCGTGTGTTGAAGTTGTTTTAACGCAAACCAAAGATGCCTTTTAAAAAACAAGTTTACATCATATTCTTATGCATGCCAGTGCTGTGTGTGAGGTAATTTAAGGTGGTTCTGATAAGAGTTATCGGCATCTTCATATCCGGTCACATGGGCGACAAGCCACTCCCATCCAGTCATATGGGCAGCAAGCCACTCCCACAAAGGAGGCCACACCCACAGAGTAGGTTTGAACAATTTTTGAAACCCACCACTGGTATATGTATAGGAATATGTATATGTATATATAGGTATAGGTATAGGTATAGGTATAGGTATAGGTATAGGTATAGGTATATGGGGGGTATGGTATTTGGGTGGGGAAGTATTCAGTACAGGAGTGACGGTTAAAAGGGAGTGTTCTCACTGTCTACTCCGTATGCTGCAGATAGAGGATTTGCCGCCAAGGCCAACTGTCCAGCATACCAACCTGATGATGCTTTTTGAAGATGTCTCCCAAGGTGGCGCAGTGGTTAAATGCAGCACTGCAGGCTACTGCTAGATCAGCAGGTCAGCGGTTCAAATCTCACCGGCTCAGGGTTGACTCAGCCTTCCATCCTTCTGAGGTGGGTAAAATGAGGACCCAGATTGTTGGGGGCAATATGCTGACTCTCTGTAAACCGCTTAGAGAGGCCTGAAAGGCCTATGAAGCGGTATATAAGTCTACTGCTATTGCTATTGCTATGACACCTGAGGGTTATGCGGATTCGACCATGGGATGGGGTTACCAGGGGGAGGGGGTTGGGTCACATATTGATATCTATGATTGTGCACGCTTTTGCCTTAGATCTTGCTTTGCTTAGCTGCTATCTACTCATGACCAGTAAAAGTACTCTCAATTCTGCAAAATGGCGTTGAGTGGTTTCTTCCCTGGTTACTGAGGGAGGCCACCTTGACAGTCTCTCTCTCTCTCTCTCTCTCTCTCTCTCTCTCTCTCTCTCTCTCTCTCTCTCTGTGTGTGTGTGTGTGTGTGCGTATTCCAGGTATCTAATAAAATGGTATTTGAATTAAAATCACCCCCTCCCCAAATTAAACATAGTGATTCTTTTTAAAAAGGCAAAGATAATGGAATTTGGGTTCTATCTTTGCTTTCCAAGTATAGCTGACTTCCTAGATCCTTCCAACAAAATTACCTAATTTGTATGAGGGGAATATGACGAAGGTTTCCGGAATATTCCTTTAAAGACAATGGATGAGTAGATTTGCATCTTTCTTGCATGCATTTAACACGATTAGTGTCAATTATACCTCTCCTAATTACTGAGTATAAATGGTAATGGCAGACTTTACTTCTCATTCTGAAACATAAGGTGATGAATGAAATCCCAAGACAATAATATATCAAGAGATTAGATACATTACTTCACAAATCCTTTTGACCTGTTTGTTTTTGCTTCACTGCAAGCCAATTGATTGATTGTCAAAGAAAAGGGTAGCCAGTTTAAACTTAGCAAAGATAATGTTGAGAATTAAACACAAAAATACTTTTTCCTCATTGAAATTAAATGCATCACGTACAACTAAAATGGAAATGTACCAGAATTAGAACAAGGGTCTAAACAGATAAAATCCTGAAATTCATTAATATTGGTTACACAATATCATCAGATATCAAAAATTAAAGCAAAAACATATAAATAATAAAATTAGTTGTCAGAGTTCCAAATAGCATCCAAAATTAAATCAGAGTCCGAGGCAAAATATTCCTCAAAATTCCAATTTATTAAGAGAGCCATGTTGGCACATCTGGGAAAACCCAAATCTGAAAGCTTCCAGGTTTTCCCACCCAGTTCAAGTTCAAGATCCTGCCCTCACACACACAAGTCCATCACATGGTCCAATCTTCCACTGCCACGCTGGCAGCTTCCACTCATCCTGTTCTGGCTAGGTGCAGAGACAAAGGATGACTTTGGCTTTCTAGAAAGAATGTTATTATGGCTATGTAGCACCCAACTCCATATAATCCCTCCTCCCATTTTCCCACAATAGAAAATGAATAGTAGAAAGTGTGTCAGGCCTGAAGTCCAAAAGAAAAGATGGCTTGCAGACCTGACAGCAGTGTTACTTGGTAGAATTTGGGATAAATCAGCACCAATGGCAGAAATCTGAAGCTGGCCTATGAGCATGCTTGGAGGGCATTTTTTTCTCTTAGATATGACCAGGAAGATTTAAGGAGGGGAAAAAAAAACAGGATATGGCAGATGAAAACAACAACCGCTGATGCTTAGGACTATAAATATTTTTATACTATCTTCACATAGTAATTTAAATAAAAATTACTAAACAAGACCCTGAACTAAATAAAGAGTGTTCAGAAATGGGGTTAATTAGCACAGAAAGTACCACATTGGTATATGTTTTGCAAATGCTAGCTCTATAAGAACGAAAATTAACAGTATTCGTTAACATTTGATATAAACCAATTTTCTCTCTTGATTCAACCTGCTTTCCAAATCAGCATGATTTGGATTAGGATTCAAGATTAGGTCACACCTTACAAAGTCAACCATGGCTTATTTGTGCCAATGAGAGCCTTCAATCTTTTTCCGCTTTGAAATGTTGGATGTCGAGGAAGCTTTTAGTTATCGCAAAAGAGAATATATGTATCTCTGAAATGCCCTGAAGCCTGATGTCATGAATGCAAATGGATGGATTTAGATAACTGTGTTGTGAGGAAAACTTGTTCAAAATAGCTGTACTCAGCTAATCCTCTTTGTTGCATGTGTTCGAAAGATCATGTACATGTCAAAAGGATTACAGTAGAAACACACGTCATATATACTGTGTGTGTATTCACACACACACACACACACACACTGTGAGAAGTTGCATATCAAAATATATTTTATTCTTAATACTGTTTCCATCTTCCCTTAAAATATTAACAGAATCCACAATGGTTTGAGAATGAATGTCTCTAGTAGATAATTGTCAGTAAGCTGAAACTAAATTAAGCAAGTAAAAACAGCAAACAGGAGGAGATTCCTTTCTCAAACTTCCTCAAATCCCCAAATAAGTTATCCAGACCTTCTCCACATATCAAAGCATAAGGTCTGCAAACATAAACAGAGTTAATTAAATTAGGTCTGCCAGAGGAACTGTACGTTCACAAGAATAAACATACCTACACACACACAAACAGAGAGAGAGAGAGAGAGAGAGAGAGAGAGAGAGAGAGAAAGAGAAAGAGAAAGAGAAAGAGAAAGAAAGAAAGAGAGACATACACCTCAAGTGTCGCCCTAGAATCAGCACTTAGATACTTCAAGCTCCCCCATTTCACTGCAGCCTGCCCCTAAATGCAAATTGTTTGCTTTTAGGAATAAATATCTCTTCTTTCCCCACAGCTGTGTGGATCTCATTTTTATTTATTCTTGTGCAGCGCCAGCTCGATTTGAAACCCCAAATTATTCTTCTGACAATACATAGACATATATACTGTGTATCCACACACATATACATACACCCACATATATTTAAGGCTTGTATCTGTTCACACTAACGCCATAAACTATGAAAATTGTTCTTGGGGCTTCCATTTTTACCATTCTTCATCTAAGTTCTTCAAATGGGGGGGGGGAGGCCTGTGAATCTTCTGACCAGCCTCAGTTTAATTAAGTTTCTACTGGAAATGTTGTGAAATGATCTGCATATTTTCTTGCAAATAATATACCTGAAACACATTATTCAAATGTTTAATAGCAGTAACATTCCTAGACTTCGAAATTGTACTGTTAGAAAAGTCATCAAGCCCTATGCCAGATGTCTCTTTGTTAATATTAAGCATCTGAAGGTTCAGTCAACTGAAGACATGTCGGATGTTTATTTCGTACATACTTCACAATTTCTACCTCCAGAATTTCCCCTTTTGCAGAGTGTTTTTATGAGGACTCTCTTGTTCTGGTTTCAAGGATGGGTCAAAGCCAGGATCACAGCACTCAATCTTATGAAGCCTTAGAGCAGTGTTTTTCAACCTTTTTTGTGCAAAGGCACACTTTTTTCATGAAAAAAATCACGAGGCACACCACCATTAGAAAATGTTAAAAAAAATTAACTCTGTGCCTATATTGACTATATATAAAGTAATTCTCCCACGGCACACCTTACACTATGTCACGGCACACTAGTGTGCCGCGGCACAGTGGTTGAAAAACACTGCCTTAGAGAACCAGTAAATTGCAATGCAAGAAACTTGAACCCCCCTGGCAAGCAAGAAAGCATGCAGTGGAACAAACTCCATCTAGCATTCGAGAGATGCACTGTGCCTCCCGCAAGGGTCAAACCAGCTTAATGAATGGATTTTGGCACTGGAACATTATCTCTGAGAGAACCTGCAGATATGAAGATTTTCAGATTTATCTTCTATCTTTTCACCTCCTGGTGCATAGATGTTCTTTAAATGTATCTATCCAATAAGCCAGGAATGCGGTGGTTCAGTGGCCAAGACGCTGAGCTTGTCTATCAGAAAGGTCGGCAGTTTGGTGGTTCAAATCCCTAGTGCTGCATAATGGAGTGAGCTCCCGTTACTTGTCCCAGTTTCTACCAACCTAGCAGTTCGAAAGCATGTAAAAATGCAAGTAGAAAAATAGAGACCACTTTGTTGGGAAGGTAACAGCATTCTGTGCACCTTCGGTGTTTAGCCATGCCAGCCACATGACCATGGGGATGTCTTTGGACAGGGCTGGCTCTTTGGCTTTGAAACGGAGATGAACTCCATCCCCTAGAGTTGGGAACAGAGGTGGGTTCCTACCAGTTCGCACCTATTCAGTAGAACCCGTTCGTCAAATCTACCAGACCGGTTAGAAGAGGTTCCACCAGTGGACCTGGAAAGCAGGCCACACCTACAGAAGAGGTTCCAAAAATTTTTGAAACCCACCACTGCTAAAGGGTTAGTGGTGCAAGGATCTTGTAACTTGACAGCTTTAAGACTTGCATGCTTCAATGCCAGAGTTCCTGAGCCAACATGACTGGAGGAGGAATTCTGGGAGTTGAAGTCCACAAGTCTTAAAGCTGTCAGGTTTGAAGACTCCTAGGTTTTTTTTCTAAAGGGTTAGGGGTGCAAGGGTCTTGTAACTTGACAACTTTAAGACTTGCATGCTTCAATGCCAGTTTCTGAATAGCTACTTGGACAGACCTAAGTACTAATTCATAATTTCATATCTGGTCACATGGGTGGATTGCCACTCCCACAAAGGAGGCCACACCCACAGAGTAGGTTCGAACAATTTTTGAAACCCACCACTGGTTGGGAACAACTAGCATATGTGTGAGGGGAACCTTTACTTTTACCTATCCCATAAGCCAGCCTCCTCCTCATTACCTGAGACACCCTTTTAGATTGAGGGCAATTCTTCAAGTTCTAGGTTCAACACATATGGTGGAAGATACCAGATTGGGGAAAACCAGCATATATCATATGGCTGTAAGGTGATCTTGACATTCAACGATAATGTTCAACGTACAGAGGATAGGGGTGGGTTGCTGCTGGTTTTACTACTGGTTCGCAACACACATGCAACACATGTGCAACATGCATACAACATGCACACCACACACATGTGTGCGCATTTCAATGTAAATTGTTCTTCATGTATGCGCAGAACAATTTACAGTGAACTGAGCACATGCAGCCACTAAAAACCAAAAATGGCTGCAGCCCAGCAGCGGTGATGGAACCAGTTCAGGGGCATGGCAGGCCTGAGTCACCACCAGTTGTGCGACCCAGCCCTGAATTACCTCCCAGAGACCTATTAGATTGCACAGACTAGGCCTCCTCCAGATTCCATCTGCCGGCCAATGTCGGCTGGCGACCCCCCCGGGGGAGGGCCTTCTCTGTTGCTGCTCCGGCCCTATGGAACGATCTCTCCGTTGAGATCCAGACCCTCACTACCCTTCCGGCCTTCTGCAAAGCGACCAAGACCTGGCTGTTCCGGCAGGCCTGGGGCTGTTGAATTATCCAGACCCATCTTATGTTAAGAGTGTTGTTGAATTTTTAACTGTTGTTTTTTTATGTTTTATATCCCCCTTTCCCTTCTTATTTGTAAGCTGCCCTGAGTCTTCCGAGAGTGGGCAGCATACAAGTTAATTAAATAAATAAATAAATAAATAAAATAAATAAATAATAATTCCACTACTGATTCAGCCGAACCAGCCCGAACTGGAAGCAACCCACCTCTGACAGAGGAGATGCATGTTTAGTTTACCCCGGGGCAAAATAAGGGCTTAACTTGAAGAAGTATACAGTATCTGCCTAGAGTAAATTAGCTTGAATAAAAATAATTATCAAACCCATCAGTAATAGCCTATTGATTCTGGAATGAAATGTCCAACTAAGTTTATAAAAGGAATGTGTGCATTAACCTTTCTGGATCTCCACTGTTTCTTCTATTGGTTTTTTTCAGATATAAAGTTAAGTCTAATTGAATGATAATTTACCATAGCATTACAATTTATGGCTTATCTGGAATAATGTAGAATTTATACAAAACCTAATCAGACAGTAAAACAGGTTTTTAGCCCTAAGACAGAGGTCATCTGGTTGCTGCATAGTAATGAGGAAGATCTGAACTTCTCAGCAGCAGAAGATATGGCTTTAACCCTTCCTATTGCAAATTGCTGCATGTTTAGGAAACAAGCTAATAAAATTAAAGTGTGTTGACACGAGAAACACATCTGATCTGATGCCAATTAACTTGATTAATCCCTGTGAAATGCTAAGATTCTAAGGTTCTTAATTTCAAGTGACCTTGGAGGGCAAGCGGATGATATAGGAATGCTTACTTTAATGCAGAAGTATGAAATCACAAGAGCTTGCAATGGCCCAGGGACATTTGGGCAGTCTTGTTGAGGCATAGTGGTATTAATTAAAAAAACAGTCAAAAGCTAATTTAGTGACAACATAAACAAAGTTGTGTTTGGAATGCATGCCCATATTTATGCCTGGGTTCTGCAAAATCCACTTCATTGTTTTTTTGGTTATTTGGTGTTGAAATTTATATAGTTAATTGTTGTGGCTCAGCAGGAGCCATTGGAGCTGCCACCAGACTCCGACAGCGAGGGGCCCTATGAGTCGGCTCTGGAGGATGTGAAGGACCCTGGACAGGGTTCCAACTCTGAACAGGGTGCAGAGAGGCTGGTTGGCCACCAGGAGGCACCTGAGCCTTGGACCAGTGGGGAGGAGACAAGGAAGTGTGATCTGGATGTCAGCATTGAGTTATTCCTGGATGCACGGCACCGAAGAGCTACTAGGCATTGGGAGAAGTTGCGCAGTTACAGGAGATAATTGCACTCAGCTGGTGGCCATTAGGACTATAGACTATAAAAAGACTGCTTGTGCACACGCCCCTCTTGCAGAAGTCAATGCAGGAACGAATGTCGGAGAACATTACTGTGAGCTTGGCAGACTGGATTGCTGTCAAGTCTTATCTGTGCTGGATTGCTGCCCAAGCTTGTCTGTGCCGGTTTGCTGCCAAGGACCTGTCTGTCTGTTAATTAAATGCCGTAACTTATCTTTGGCTCGGAGTGTATGTTGGTGTGGGATGAGGAGGGGTCAGAACAGTTAATTATTCATAACCTTAAATGTAAAAAAAAAAAAGTGTGGTACAGAGAGTGGCTTTCCTGCACTGGCTTAAAATCTGTCATGGCAGCTAGGGAAGGAAGCCCCAGATAAATAAGGAATCAAGAGAGTCAATAGATGCTAATTTCTCATTGGAATTCTGGCAAGGAACAAGATGCATCTGAGTCGTCTGGTATCTCTAGGTATCACAGCTATTAGGGGTTGATACATAGAAGGGAGCACACAAGTTACATTTTAGGCTCAGTTTTACAAAGTAACATTGCATAAACCTTCCTGAAATAAATGCTTAGGAATCTCTGTCTGTCTGTCTGGTGGTGGGGAGAGTGGGGGGAGAAGAAGTTGGGGCCAATTCTTAACAACCACATAGCAAAAATTCCTCTAAGAACATCTGCCCCCAATCTGGTTCTTCAAGTCTTTCAATAGTGTATCTATTGTCATTGTCATTGCTGCTTATTGTCCTCTTCTCTTTCCTTTCCTTTTGCAGCACTATGGACACACATACACAGTCACAAACACACACTCACACACTTACACACATGCACACAGAGAGAGGGGGTGGGTGGGCAAAGCAGACAGGAAAACAGGCAGAGGCAGAAGCAGAAACAGAGGAAGAGGAAGAGGCAGAAACAGGCAGAAACAGAGGCAGAGGCAGAAGCAGGCAGAGGCAGAGGCAGAAGCAGAAGCAGAAGCAGAAGCAGAGGCAGAGGCAGAGGCAGAGGCAGAGGCAGGAACAGAGGCAGAAGCAGAAGCAGAGGCAAAGGAGGAGGCAGAGGCAGAAGCAGGAACAGAGGCAGAAGCAGGAACAGAGGCAGAAACAGAGGCAAAGGCAGAAGTAGAAACTGAGGCAGAAGCAGGAACAGAGGCAGAGGCAGGAACAGAGGCAGAGGCAGAGGCAGAAACAGAGGCAGAAACAGAAGCAGGAACAGAGGCAGAGACAGAGGGAGTAACAGAGGCAGAAGCAGGAACAGAGGCAGAAACAGAGGCAGAAGCAGAAGCAGGAACAGAGGCAAAAGCAGAAGCAGGAACAGAGGCAGAGGAAGAAGCAGAAGCAGGAACAGAGGCAGAGGCAGTGGCAGAAGCAGAAACAGAGGCAGAGGAAGAAGCAGAAACAGAGGCAGAAGCAGAAGCAGGAACAGAGGCAGAAACAGAGGCAGAAGCAGAAGCAGAAGCAGGAACAGAAACAGGGGCAGAGGTACAGGCAGAGGCAGAGGCAGAAACAGAGGCAGAAGCAGAAACAGAGGCAGAAACAGAGGCAGAGGCAGAGGCAGGAACAGAGGCAGAGGAAGAAACAGAGGCAGAGGCAGAGGCAGAAGCAGGAACAGAGGCAGAAGCAGGAACAGAGACAGAGACAGAGACAGAGGCAGTGGCAGAAGCAGAAACAGAGGCAGAGGAAGAAGCAGAAACAGAAGCAGAAACAGAGGCAGAGGTACAGGCAGAGGCAGAGGCGGAGAGACAGATTAGAGCAACAGATAAATGAGCAAAAAAACCACAGTTTTAGTTCTGTTTTAGCAAAAGGTTAGTGGTAAATCACTTCTGAAAATGCAGCCTCCGTAACAGATTTGTCTATCTAGTAACCTAGAAACTAGAAGTTTCACTTTTTTAAAAATGCACCAGCATAACCTCCAAATCTATTGTGGAATATGACTGAATGGCTATCTTTTTGTGACTCACTGGAGATGAAACGTCTGCCTTTAAGTAGATTTATCCCCAGTTCAACAACCCCGATGAAATTCCACTTCTGATAGGTTTTTTTCTGAACTCAGTGTGCTGGATGGAATGGCACAGATTGTCCAGAAGTGAAAAGGTGGTTTAAAACCTGAGTGCTTCTGACAGTTCTAAATGCCTTGTTGGGAAGGGAAGGAAAAGGAGAAAAGAGGATGTGGAATGCAATGACTGTCTTCACATCAGAATGACCTCTTGCTACCAGACTACCATTGGCTAGTCCCATCGCTATGCCTTTAGGTTGGGTGATGGAAAGAAAGTGGGAAAGAACTTAATCAGTGTTTCCTATCTCCCATACTTACACGTTGTACGAAGTGGTTTGGTGGCTGTCTTTTGCCTGACTAGTTTAAGTACTGTATTTCCTTTTAAGGAACAGATGAGTGAGTTAATCTATTATACTTTCTGTGCACTCTAACCTGACAGTCAGCTCCAATCTATTCATGAAGTACATCATTATTCCTTGCTACCAGCTCTTCCCTTTGTGCAAAACGTTTTCAACCTATCTGCCTGAAATTTGCCATAGATATTCCTCTCTATAGGCTTCATTTTCTATGCAAATTGCATTATATTCTGTCTTGTAATTTGGACAAGGGGGAAAAAAAGAATTTAAAGACATGTAGCTTAAAAACCTCTGCAAGTTATTTCTATGAAATTTGGCATGCTTCTTTCAATTATACTGCTCTGAATTTTTTGATACCCTATTCTGATGAAAAATGCATTTGTGTGTGGGTGCGTGTGTGTGTGTGTTTCTCATGCTATATAATGGGAAGCAGTGTCTCCATTTTTTCCTGATTTATACCTCACAATTCAGACAAATCACAAAGTGGCAACACAAGGGAGATCATGCTACTTTCTGAGTTGAGGATCTGTCTGGAAGCAGGTTAAAATGTCTAACAAACAAACTAATATTAGTTAAGTTTGTGGATCATCTTTTAATGACTTGGCAGAACAGTGCTACTGAAATAGCAGTAGCAATAGCACATAGATTTATATACTGCTTTACAGTGCTTTACAGCCCTCTCTAAGCTGATTACAGAGGCAGCATATTGCTCCCAACAATCTGGGTCCTCATTTTACTCATCTTGGAAGCAGAGGTGGGTTGAAAATCCCAGCGCTACCAATTCACTCATGCTCATGTGCAACACTCCTGTGCATGCGCAGAAGCATCTGGGTGGGTGGGCGTAGCCTCTCACCAGCACCCCCTTACCAGTTCACCCAATCCAGGCCTAACCGGGAACAACCCACCTCTGTTCAGGAGGATGGAAGGCTGAGTCAACCTTGAACCTGGTGAGATTTGAACTGCCAAATTGCAGGCAGCCGGCAGACAGCAGAAGTAGCCTGCAGTACTGCACTATAACCAATACGCCATCATAGCTCATATGAAATGAAAGTGTAATTGAGCTAACTTCCAGAAAACTGGGAATTTGGAGATTGTAGATCTAAACCACCAAATCACCAAACAGAGTGAAAACATTTGAAGACTTATATAGATAGCAGTATTTCATTGCTTTGTATTGCTTTAACCTTTATTCTTTATTTACCTTAGAAAGTGTCGGGCCTTTGAGGTTCCCTAGATCAGGAATCAGACTCCAGCTAAAGACTAGAACTAAGATTTATTGAAATAGGCTGTTGTACAGTAATACAAATCTGATCTTTTCCCCTTCCTTCTTACATCTCAATGAAATCATCCCAGGTTTCTTCCTAATACTATATCCTTTCCTAAGAAATAATTCTGCCCCCACCCCTTATTTTTTTCATGAATAATTAAAAATATCTGAATATTTCCCTCATAGCCATCTCCCTCTCTACAGAAGGTGGAAGAAACTCATTCAATCTTGTCTGACCTTGGTAGGCCTCAAACTGAATTCCAGAGTGTAAGCTAGAGTGGGAAATTGAAAAATCTCTCAGAAAAAGGTAGTCATAAACTCTCTATTTCATTTGTAAGCCTCTCCTTTTTTTCCCCAACTGAAGCAGCATGGACACATTTGTAAATAGAAGAATGGTAAATGATAGATAGATACCATGTGGAACAAGAGTAAATTGAATAAGTGGAGTTGAGTATAAAACTGTCTGTAGCAATGGTAGGTTTCAATTTATTTTGCTACTTGTTCACTCCTGCGTGTGCTCACACAATGCTTCTGCACATGCACAGAAGCGTCTGGGCAGAGCCTCCCACCACCACTACTACTGGTTCACCCGATCCAGGGCAAACCAGCAGAAACCCATCTCTGGTCTGTAGGTCACCATTCCATCCTTTAGTTCCTCCTTCTAAATGGTACTACACTTCATTTCCCACAATCTGAAATCAATACAGCCAGTGCAGCCATGGTCATTCTTAATTTTGGGCATACGTGTTGAATTTCAAGCAATCTGACTCCACACCCATTTGCACTACTCAGGTCACCCTGAGGATGTTGCTAAACCTCCAAGTGGCCTCAATGACTCTCTAAAAGGATGCAAATGACCAGCTGCCTGCAAGGAATATCCCCACCATCCAGTCAGAGCTGAAGAAGCTTCTTGGATGAGAAGCGAAATGTCTTCAAAGAAAAAAAATAAGACAGTCCAGTTGCCTCCTGAAAAAGCACCTTTGGATCAACCATGACCTGGATGACTGAGAACCTCTGTAGACTTTTACCTATTCACTTTGGGATGAACATCCTTCGAATGGTGTGGGAGTATGAACAGATTTCTAGAAATAAAATTGCAGACCACAGGAATCATTTGCACTTTGGTTTGAGATGCAGACAACACAGACTCATCCCCAACAGCCTGGGCCTGTGTTCAACAGCGAAGGGACACAGGACAGAAAACATCCTGCAGCCAACAAGGCTCCAAACCCATTTCCACTACTCAGGTGACCCTGAGGACAGAGATAAACCTCCAAGTGGCCAAGGAATATAAATCCTTCCATTCCCCACCACCCAGAGCTGAAGAAGCTTCTTAGATGAGAAGTAAAATGTCTTCAAAGAAAAAACACAAAAGTTCAGTTGCCTCCTGAAAAGAGCACCTTTGGGACAACCATGACCTGGATGACTTAAAATTTCCATAGACTTTCAACCAATCTGCTAGGCATCAAAATTAATAAATCTGAATTTGATGCCGAGGTGGCGCAGTGGTTAGGGTGCAGTACTGCAGGCCACTTCAGCTGACTGTTATCTGCAGTTCAGCGGTTCTAATCTCACCGGCTCAAGGTTGACTCAGCCTTCCATCCTTCCGAGGTGGGTGAAATGAGGACCCAGACTGTGGGGGCAATTTGTTGACTCAATTTGCTAAAAAATCTGTAAACCGCTTAGAGAGGGCTGAAAGCCCTATGAAGCGGTATATAAGTCTAAAAAAATGATTCCACCACAAATGCGCGAACAACAAAAGTGCGCCTGACTAAACCGCGGTGACAAAACCGCGCCGACAAAACCGCGCGACGAATGAGCGACGAATGAGCCCTGAAGCGCGCCGACAACAGCGCACTGACAGAAGCGCGCTGTAACCTAACCCTAAACCTAACCCTAAACCTAACCCTAAACCTAACCCTAAACCTTACCTTAACTTAAATCGTGCTTCTGTTGGCGCGCTGTTGTCGGCGTGCTGTTGTCGGCGCGCTTTTGACATCGTGGTTTTAGCGCTGCGGTTTTGTCGGCACGTTAATGACGTTCGCGCTTTAGTCGGGTCACGAAAAAAATAAAATAAAAAAATAAATGCTGAAAAAGTTTCCCTGGCAAAGAGGAAGAGCACACATGACCTGTGTTCAATTCTTGGCCTGCAACTGTAGAGATTGGTGCAGATATTTTTAAATTATCAACAGTTTCAATGTTGTAATCTATAAATATTCCTTGATGGACTTTGCAATAGACAGGCATATACCGGTAGTTAGTGGTTTTGCCTCCCCTTAACAGAATATTGTTCTCTTCTCTTCTGTTCTCTCCTCTTTCTCTCTACTTGTATCTCTAATAACCCAGTGCTGATGTCCCCTTTCAGAGCTGCACAAACAAACTGCTTCAATCACAGCCTTACAGACACCTGGAAGCAAAATCTTTTATGCAAATATTTGTTTTGACTCTCCAACCATTGCTCTGAATGCTGACCTTCTACTAACTTCAAATGTAAAATAGAATCCCCAAGGCACAGACACGGGGAGGAATTAAATCTACTTTTGCTCACACAGTCAGCCTTGTAAAGTATTAAAAAAAATGGGGAAATGCCAAGAACGTACCTGTTACATCAGAGGAACATCTGTGGCTAAGTCTGAGTAATGTACCAGAATCCTTAAAACTTATATCAGAATATCTATTTTTAAGTCTTTGGTTAATCTAAAAACGGAACACATAGCAGATATGCAATGTCGACTGAAATTATGAATAATAATTGCCATCTATCCCAGGTCTGCATTAAACTCATTTAAATCAGCCTGCAAGAACCTGGGTGGGTTATATTCCATTTTGTTGGAATCATTAGAAGAGAAATTAAAAAATATGCTATTTCCCTCCCTTTCCCGTTCCCAGTGGATTCTGCACACCAGAATTGTGTGCAGAATCTCTCCCCCCTCTCTCTTTTTTTAGCCCAAAGACTCATCGGTGTTTGAGCAGATAAAAGCAAATTGAAGATTGAGCAAATAATGTTAGATATTTTAATCCATCTGGATACGGCTGGAGCTGGATCACTGAATATTGCTCCCATTGTATTGGAGATGTGAATAAGCTTGGCTTATTCAAAAAAAAATCCAAATGATAAGGAAAGAGGTGGGGAAAAGAGAGAAAGAGAGAATTGGAACATCCAGCCTGGAAATAGAAAGATTCCGCAATATTTTCCAGGCAGCGCAGCATGATGGGAAGAGGGAAAAAATGCTGTAATTATACACAATACTCCTCGCTAATTAAAAATAGAACCAAAAACTCTTTTGAAACTAGGCGGACATGAAGTTAATGTAAAAATAAATTGGCCTCATCTTAAGCCCAGGATACTTCAGCATTTAAAAAACATGTCAAAGTTTAAATATTGTGAATGGACAGGTGGGGGGGGGGAAACCTTGGAGTTTGGAATTAAGGCACACTTTGCAGTTGTTTTGCAATCCTCCTGAGCAAAGGAGAGGTATGAAATCTATACAGTACCAGCCTAGCACTGTATGGAAATTATTGAGACTGACAACTCCTATGACCCATTTGTCTTTGAGAGCCGGGAATGCTGATTCCTCCCTCCCTCTGTGCATTTTTAATAGTCTGCCTCAGTATTGGGGCATCAATTTTTAATATCATACATATGTATTTATTCCTTAAGAGCTCATTTTTTTATCTACAGTGCCCAAGGAAAATCTGAAACTATAACAAACTGATTGACAGCAAGAAAAGGAGACGATCATGTATGCATTCCCTAGAGCAACTGTGTGGAACTCTTAAACACGCTTGAAAATTCTACGGAACACTTTTTTTTTGGGGGGGGGGGAAGAGTATTTGAGAGCAGCAACACAATTCTTTATCTGGTTTATGAACCTTTCCACTTTAGAGTTAAGATGAATAAGGGGCTGAATCCAAAGAGATTGGACCATTCATATGTATCATGAGTTAAGGGAGACACGATTCTGCTACTGAACAGAAAACAACACTGGGAAGGGAAGACTGCAGGGTTTTTGTTTTTTTAAAAAAAACAGCCTTTTTTTTAAGGGGAAAATGCCGAAAGTAACACTCTGCATTAGAAATGGAGATGTACCTTTCCATTCCTGGTATATAATTAATCGCTGTAGAATTGTGACATTATTATTCATTTATTACTACTGATTTCTGTAGGGAAATTACAAAAAAAAAACTTTGACGTATGAGAAAAGCTGGCGGGTTGCCCAAAAAAATCTTCCAAAGTTCCTAGATATATCTGCCGCAGTTTCCAAAATGGTCTCGTTACTTGTCTGACTCCATAAGAAACTCCTCAGTGAAGTCATGGGGTTCTTTCCACCTTCCGTAGGCAGGATATGCTTCAGCAGATTCATTGGGAGCGTTTGAATAGATGGTGCTAAGCTTACCTTATCCAGGATGGACATTGAAAGCCTCCTTCAAGTTCCTGGAAATTGACAACTCCTCCTGGGAAACCCTGGCACAAGATCAATTGACATGGTGCACGCTGATCCACCAAAGGCTGCCAGACATCTGAGGACAGAAAGACAACCATAGCACAAGAGAAGCGGGCACGCTGCAAAGCCAGAGCTGCAAATGCTGCAACAATGGTGCCCACACATATCTTCCTGATATGTGGCGGAACATTTTGTGCCCATATAGGCCTTACCAGACACATTGTGGACAGCCCACAACCTGTTAGATGTCAAGGTCCTCTTTGAACACGATGGATGAACATCATCATCAAGGATGGATTACTGTAATGCGCTCTACATGGGGCTGCCCTTGAAGAGTGTTCGAAGACTTCAGTTAGTCCAGAATGCAGCCGCGCGAGCGATTGTGGGGGTACCTAGGTACACTCAGGTTACACCCATCCTCCGCGAGCTGCACTGGCTTCCCATTGGTCTCCGGACACATTTTAAGGTGCTAGTCGTTACTTTTAAAGCCCTACATGGTTTAGGACCTGGCTACCTGAGAGACCGCCTCCTGCCATTTACCTCCCAGAGACCTATAAAATCTCACAGATTAGGCCTCCTCCGGATTCCATCTGCTGGTCAATGTCGGCTGGTGACTCTCCAGGGGAGGGCCTTCTCTGTAGCAGCTCTGGCCCTATGGAATGATCTCCCCATGGAGATCCGGACCCTTACTACTCTTCCGGCCTTCCGCAAAGCGATTAAGACTTGGCTGTTCCAGCAGGCCTGGGGCTGTTGATTTCATCCAGCCCCATCCTAAGCTACATGAATATTGTGCAATTTTAATGTCTGTTCTTTTTAATTTTTATATGTTCCCCCCTCCCTGTTTATCTGTAAGCCGCCCTGAGTCTCTCGAGAGTGGGTGGCATACAAATCCTAATAAACAGTAAACAGTAAACAGGATGCAAGCACGTTCAGCTCCACTTCCAAAGTGATGTTTTCTGATTTGTGCCAGCACAATCCCAATTGAGTGGTTTGTTTGTTGTCCTTTCATTCAGTCTAAACAAGACCTATGGTTCTAACATTCACTAGAAACAGCCATCCAAGAAGCCCCCTCCCCATGGCTGAGCCATGGACATCTGGGAATATCTATTTCCCAAAAAAGGAACATGCCCATGTAAATCTTGTTTGTGGGGCTGTTCCCAAGCAGGATGTAGATTTCTTCTCCAGCTTTGATATGCAGCACACAGAAGCATCAGTTCCTATCCACACATGCAATCTTTGTGCCACCAACAATTTGGGGAAGTTAGTTGGAGAGGACCAGCAAACAAATTAATAAAGAGTTCCACAAGTTCTACTTCTAGCCAAAGTAACAGAAATAATAGTAACACAACCGGGGTGGGAAGTTCCCCCAGAGGGCCACTGGGCCTGATAGAAGAAATAAAGAAGCAAGAAAATTCACCATTGAGAGCTGTGGAAAGCATCTTCTGAATGGATCACCTTTCTGCATTGTTTTCAAATCTGACAGCATTATTATTGTCCTTTTTCATTTCTGTGTTTTGCATGTAGACTTCCTTTCAAAGGCCATAAACAAAGTTTCTCAGTCTTATTGAGTTATATCTAGATCAGGGGTGTCAAACTCACGTTGTCACGGTGGGGTTATGTGGAGTATCAGGACTTCCCACCCCCCGCTAAACTGGGCATGGGTGTGGCCAGCGCGAGATGCATCCAGCCCGTGGGTCGGGAATTCGACAGCCCTGCTCTAGATGTTTGGCTGTTGTCCACTTAGGACAAAACTTAGTAGCGGAATTGACTAGAGAGATTCCTCCTTGATTGTGCACCTTCATATTTTGATTGGGAGAAGGTCTGTTTATTTAAATCTCTCCATGCAATAAATAGAGACAGTGATAGAGATGATAGAGATAGAGATGATAAAGATAGAGATGATAAAGATAGAGATGATGGAGATAGAGATAACTTTATAAATATAAACTTTATCTAGCTAAGAATGAAAGAGTCTAACTTTATCCTAACACAGTATTTCCCCATATTCTGTAATATCAGAGAATAATTGTTTCTATTGATCATGGAAAGTAGTCTGGAGTCCTTACTTAATTCAATTCATCTGAATGCATAACTGAATCTTTATGTATATGTTTCTCCCATTCATATAAAATAAATTATTATTTGATTGTTACCAAAAATGTTAAAAGAACATCATGATTCAAGGCAAGGAAAATGTTTTTAGGGTGCTCTGGGTGAGCCATGCAACATAGGTTAAGGAGGAACACTTTTGCAAATACCATTAAAGTTAATTAAAAATGCCCAGGTTTTCTTTTCTTTTCTTTTTCTCTTCTTGATACCTTTTCAAAATTACCAGGTCATGTTCTCTAACAATATTATGAAGGAGACAATCCATTTATATTGTCTGGAGTTTATATTGGCTACTACTGTGTGGGAGGAAGAAGGAGAGAAAGGAATGTGAGAAGACTAAAACACAACAGAGTAGGAAGCCAAAGGACATTAGAATATTTAGTAGACTAATATTTACCAACAGCAAAGAGCTCATCTCTATGTTGCTCAGGAGTGCAATATGATACTTTGACGTGAAGCCAAGGATCAGGTTATAATCTAGACTTTCTTTTTGGTTAGAAGGGAGCGTGTAATGCTGGATAAAATGCAATTAAGCTGCTTGGCTTGCTGATTGTTGATTTGCAAAATGTATAGCATGCTCAAAGAAGCTGATAAGATGCATGTGTGGCAATTTAATTGTTTTATAACAGGCAAGGAACAGGGATGGGTTCCGGCAGCTGCTATTTTTGATGCGTGCTACATGCGCATGCACAGTACATCTAAAACTGCTCTGCGCATGTGCAGAAGCAAAAAAAAACAACAACAGGAGAATCGGTTCAGAGGTGTGGCAGACCTGGGTTGCTGCTGGTTCCAGTGACCCAGGCTGCCAAGTTACTACTGGTTTGGCCGAACCAGTCCGAACCGGTAGGGGTCCACCACTGGCAAGTAGATAGAAATTTATTTTTCATAATTTCACTTCTATTTTTTTCTATACTCTGTCCAACAGAGCCATGTAAACAGGGGTGGGTTCCTGCCAGTTCTAACCTCTTCTATAGAAGAGGTTCCACAAATCTACAGTGCCATTTAGAACCGGTTCCAGCTCCCTCCCCTCGCCCGTCCGCACATCATCAAGATGAAGAGCGAGAGGAGGAATTCTGGGAGTTGAAGCCCACAAGTCTTAAAGCTGTCAAGTCTGAACACTCCTGGGGTTATTTTTCTAAAGGCTTAAGGATGCAAGGGTCTTGTAACTTGACAGCTTTAAGACTTGTCTGCTTCAAATGCCAGAGTTTCTGAGCCAACATTTCGGTTGCTAAGCAAGAGCGTTGTTAAGTGAGTTTCACCACATTTTACAAGTTGACCACGCCCAGTCACATGGCCAGCAAGCCACTCCCACAAAACAGCCTACACCTACAGAAGAGGTTCTAAAAAAAATTGAAACCCACCACTGCATGTAAATAGACACAATTGCAGATGCTGAAGAAATCTAGAATTCATTTCAAAGCAAACTCTCCTCATATTCATTTCTCTTTTCTGAGTGGGGACACCATTAATGTTTGGAGTTTTGCATTTCTTCCAATAATAACTATTTATTTGTCAGTGCACAACCTATGTACAATGAGATTGGGTTGAGCTCCAGAGGTGGGTTCCTACCAGTTCGCACCTGTTCGGTAGAACCAGTTCGTCAAATCTACCGAACCGGTTAGAAGAGGTTCCACCAGTGGATCTGGAAAGCAGGCCACACCTACAGAAGAGCTTCCAAATTTTTTTTAAACCCACCACTGACACACACATACATTCACACACTCACACACACACAGAGACAGACAGAGAGAGAAAGAGAAAGGGAAAGAAAGGAAGAAGAAATAAAGAAAAAAAAAGAAAAAAGAAAGAAAAAGTGAGAGGGAGATGAAAGAAAAAAAGGAAAAAGGGACAGAGAGACAAAAGAAAGGAAAGAGAGAGAGAGAGAGAGAAAGAAAGAAAACACATGGCTGGCAAGCCACTCCCACAAAGAAGGCCATACCCACAGAGTAGGTTCGAAATTTTTTTGAAACCCACCACTGTTGAGCTTCCTCAGTGCATCCCCCCCAACACAATACAACTCACAGTTAAGACAGAACATCCTTAACCCAAGAAATCATATTAACACCCAGTTCTATTGCACCAGTGTGAACATGTTATACATTGCGCCGGCCCTGCAAGTCCACCATACTACATAGTTGTGATGTTATTTGTGACATCAGTTGTGATGCCACCAAGGTGGCGCAGTGGTTAAATGCAGCACTGCAGGCTACTGCTAGATCAGCAGGTCAGCGGTTCAAATCTCACCGGCTCAGGGTTGACTCAGCCTTCCATCCTTCCGAGGTGGGTAAAATGAGGACCCAGATTGTTGGGGGCAATATGCTGACTCTTTGTAAACCGCTTAGAGAGGCCTGAAAGGCCTATGAAGCGGTATATAAGTCTACTGCTATTGCTATTTGGCATTCAGGAGTCTGGCAGCCCATGAATAAAAATTGCTCTTCAGCCTGTTTGTACAGCTGGCTATGCTTCTATATCTCTTTCCCGATGCATCGTTGGAGGGAAAGAAGTGCTGGCCAGGGTGTGAGTCATCCCTGAGGATTTTCCTCATTGTTCTAAGGCAGCGAACCCTAACAATTTCATCTAGCGGTATCAGATGACAGCCCACAACGTTTTGGCCAAGCATCCTGTAAAAAAAGAACCATGGTTATTAACCATAAGGATGCTACCTACTTGGTGGATCACAAGATTGAAGGAACTTTGGATTGCTTTAGCAGAGGATGTCCTAAAGTTAAAACTGTTGTTTTCTGCCTTCTAGCTATAGTACTGATAGCATAACACAATTATATTCTGGCATGACCATAAGCCGATTCAAAAATTTGCTATAACTGGACGTTACACTTTTGCTTAAAAAAATTCATGCTCAGACACAACCACTGTATGCTCCTTTCTTTGCAAGTAACTCTTCCCAAACAGCAGGATGAGGTTCATTGGAGAATTAATGGGTTAACAAATTTGGGCCAGTTTGGTCTAGTAGTTAAGGCAACAGGCTACAAACCAGGAGACCGTAAATTCTAGTCCCAATTTAGCTAGGCAAGCCAGCTGGGTGACTTTGGGTCAATCACTTTCTCTCTTTTACCTCAAACCATCTCACAGGATTATTGTTATAGGGAAAATAGGAGAAAGAATGTGTGTTTGGTATGTTCATTTCTTCAATTATTTTTTAAAATATTAAAGGTGGGATACAAATGACCAAATACATAAACAAGCAAATGATAGTTTTGTGTTGTGGCCCGGCAGGAGCCGTTAGAGCTGCCGCCAGACTCCGACAGCAAGGGGTCTTATGAGTCGGCCTTGGAGGAGGTGGAGGACCCTGGACAGGGTGTCGACTCCGAGCAGGGCAAGGAGAGACTGGTTGGCCACCAGGTGGCGGCAAAGCATGGGATCAAAGGGAATGTTCAGGAAAGCATTTGGGAGTTGTATCAGGATGCATGCAGGTGCAGGGCTATTCGGCGTAAAGAACAATGGAGTAACTACAGGAGGTGATTATGAACAGCTGATGCTGATCAAGATCCCCTCCTGATGATAAAAGAGACTGCTGGTGCCACGCCCTGGTTGCAGAAGTCAACGTTCTCGTTCTTGTTCTCGTTCGTGTTTACAAACCAGGAGAAGCCAACTTGGATAAGTGGCTTGAGATAGAGAAGCCGGTTTGCAGTGTTGTATGAGTTATAGGACTTTCTGCCAGAGCTATTATCTTTGTTTATTTGGACTTGCAGCCAACAAGAGCTTGGACTGATTAAAACATTCTTTTGTATGTCTGTTTTGCTTTCATTCCTGGACAGAGAAGGGAGGTCAGAACAGCTTTGCTAACAAAAGAACCTCTCCAAACTCCACCATATCCTTTGATTTGTCTGCTTCTTTCACAGCTTATTTCAAGATAGTAGGGGAAAGAAATGCTGTCAGTTTTTTTCAGGAATCATGAACAGAGAGGGTTGCAACAGGGAACTTGGCAGCCATAGGTTGCGCCATCTTTATCTGAATCCGCAAGAAAGAAAGGTCTAAAGATCCTTAAAGATTGTCGTCATCTAATAGCTCCAGGATAGGATGGTGACTTGGCTGTAACATCTGTCTTTACAGTGTAGTTATCTATAGAAAGAGGTGAGAGATAGTGATTAGCCTGGAATTATTCTGTGAGTTATGTGGTTGAAGGTGGGTTGAACTGAGTTGTCCTAATTAATTTCTTTAATGGTTGGATCTCCAACCATTTCTTTCTAAAAAGCAATAAAGGGGTATTCTAGGATCTCACTGCTGTTTTCACTGCTCATTTAGAGTCTCACAGCCCTGTGAGATAGTCCTTGACTCACAGCCATTTATTTGGTGACTATTACGATAGCATATTCAATAGCATTTTCACTTTTTTCAAGAGGGACTTGTGACCTTTTTTTAAATACTATGGCCACCGCAGCAACCCCATAGTCATATGATCAAAATTCAGGTGCTTGGCAACTGGCCTGTATCCATGCCTTTGTAACCTTTCCAACTGGCTTCCAACCAAGTCAATGGGGGGGGGGGGGAGCTGGATTAGCTTAATGAGCACACAGTTCACTTCACAATGGCAATCATTTGCTTTAACAACAATGGCAAAAAAGGTCACAAAATGGAGCCCAGCTCACTTAAAAAGAGCCTTGCTTAGCAGCGGAAAATTGGGGCTCAATTTTGGTCATAGATCAAGGATTACCTGCACTGTATGTCTAGCATGTAGAAAAGCAGTTTTGTAAGTAAGACAAGAGTAAGAGCATCTTTCCTATTATATCTTTCTGTATCGAATTAAAACTTAAAATGCAAGCTTCCTTTCATTAAATTTAAAATATTGTGGATGTCTTAATGACTTTTAAAGATGCATCAGAAATAGCCAGGGTTCTCCAAAGCCTAGATAGATAGATAGATAGATAGATAGATAGATAGATAGATAGATAGATAGATAGATAGATAGATAGATAGAGATAGATAATGTATGTATGTATGTATGTATGTATGTATGTATGTATGTATGTATGTATGTATTTAGTGTTACCCTTTATTAATTTATCAGCAGAAATGCAAAACACACACGCACGCACGCGCATACACACACACACACATATATATGTAAAAAGGCAGTTAAATGGTAACACCTACAGTTCCTATTCATATTTTCATGAAAATGCATCCTCTTTGCTGCAGAAGGCTAGAAGTGAAGCTCAAGGGAAGAATGATGTGAAATGATAGGGAAAGAATACTGCATGAAACATGAGAGTTACAGTAAACTCAAGAGTAGGAAAAAAAACTTTGTCGCAACTGAATTATGCAGAAATTGCCTTGAAACAAGACTTTATATACAATAAAACAATGAAAATAACCAGTGGTGGGGAGTGAAGGTAGAGAAAGAAAAAGAAAAGGGGGGTATTTGATTTGATATTGATCAAATCTGTATTAAATTGCACTGGTTTAGTTAGAATGGTATAAATTTGGCCAGAAAATTTGTGGCAGTAATTTGCCCCATGAGATTTCAGTGAAAGAAATGGGAAACGGCAATACTTCGATAGCAGAATATCTTTTCTGCCTGCGGAAATTCCCAGGTTTAGTCTGGAGCACTGCTAAGAAAAACTGAGAAAGTATGCTTCCTGCAACTGTAGGGGAAGACTACTTGAGCCATCTGGGCTACAACAATTTAGCTGGCCAGCAGATGGCAGGGAAACCATTTCTGGATTTATTTTCCTACCATCTAGTGGCTAAGGTAGCACGGTGGCTCAGGGGTTCAAACATTAACTTGCCATCTGGAAAGCCAGCAGCCCAGGTTCAAGACCTAAACACCAGGATGGGCAAGCTCCCATCCTCACCCTGGCTCCTGCCCACCCAGCAGTTTGAAAGCATGCAAATGCAAGTAGATCAATAGGTACCAGTGTGGTGGAAAACGTAACAGCACTCCATGTCATTATGCTGGCTACATGATGGCGGAAATATTTTTGACAGTGTTAGCTCAATGGCCTTGAAATGGAGACAAGCACTGCTCCCTATAGTCAGCAATGACTAGCAAGGTAAAATCCACAGGGACTCCATCTCTAGTGGCTGTCCCAATATTTCCTGCCCAGATATGGTGCTCCTATTTTTCAGCCAGCTGTATGATATTTCCTTAGTTGAAGGCCACACTTGGCCTTTAAGTGCCTTAATACAATGGAACATAGTGAGGAGGTGGATATCCAAGAGGGAGGGAGTGAATTCCAGAGAAGTAAGAGGCAACTCAGCCCAGATATCATGTGTGAGAGAAAGAGGGTGAAAACAGCCTCTGCCTAACGGTTCACAAAGTATATTGTCAATGCAGATAGTAAAGTCTTCAGTCTGGCAAAATTTTGTCTATGGTGTGAAACAATAGAGAACTCAGCTTGGAAGAATTGCCACATGTTATTTTTGCTTTGGGGGTCTGATACCTACCAAGAGGCTACATTAAAATGAGTTTGAATGCATAATCAAGACAAACATTAATTCTGACTTGATGTAATCTTTGTTCAATTAAATATTGTTAAGACAAATTACAAAAACTAGGGTTTTCAACTCAGATGCCAATGTCCCAGGATCAAGACTAGAGCGTACTTTTCAGACAAAGAATTCTCAATGTTCAAACTGAATATAGAGTTGAGTTCTCATCCAGAGTACAATGGGATCAGAGCACATTTTATTTTAAAGTGGCATCTTTGCATTGAGCAACCTACATATCCTACATGGCCTAGGGTTTTCACAATATTGTGGTTCAATAACTTGCCACTAGCTCTGCTGGAGGATTAACTTCCAGAAAATCCCTTATGTAGGCTTTGCTCTTAAAAAGGCTCCTGGGCTCATGTTTCATTTTATTGTAGAGTTTCGTAATTCTTTTTGCAGTCCATTTTCTGGATGTCCATATCCTGTAAAGGTAGAGGTAAAGGACTTGCACATATGTGGTAGTCGTTCCTGACTCTAGGGGGCGGTGCTCATCTCTGTTTCAAAGCCTAAGAGTCAGCGCTGTCCGAAGACGTCTCTGTGGTCATGTGGCTGGCATGACTCAATGCTGAAGGCATACAGAGCGCTGTTACTTTCCTACCAAAGGGGGTCCTTATTTTTCTACTTGCATTTTTACATACTTTCGAATTGCCAGGTTGGCAGAAGCTGGGACAAGTAACAGGAGGTCACTCCATTATGCGGCGCTAGGGATTCAAACCACCAAACTACCCACCTTTTTGATCGACAAGCTCAGCTCTTAGCCACTGAGTCACTATGTCCCTCCATTTCCTGTACACACAGAGAAATTATATATCGCTGCTTCTAGCAAAGACCTTAAAGGGGAAAAAAGGCTGCCTTGCTATTGCTAAGTATGTCTTTGTAGCTTGTGGAATTCACTGTTCATTAATAGCAAATTAGACAAAACTTGATTGTACGCCTTGTTGTTACATCACGCTTTTCGGGGTTCCCTATCTGACCTCCACCTTGTGACAAAAACTCCAAGGAGGAAAGACGAGTGAAGCCAAACTTTGCCCAGAGGAATTTCAGTCAAGCTAGACATCCAATAGAGAGTGTGACTCTTCTACCCATAAGGCTGTTGGGCACTGAGATAAATTCTTTTGCCTCTGAGGTTTCAAGTGCCAAGCAATTTCCAATGTCTTGGCAAGTCTTGCACTGAATTTGAGAGTCTGCTGCCAGTTTTACCTAGCACCAACGACCAAATCAATGCTCCCTGGTTCAAAAGTTTCCACTTGTCTTTGTTAAGTAGTCTCCTTTCAAAGGAGTCAAACCACGGACACATCTTTGGATCACACTGTTATTTTCCACAAAGCTTTTACCTGTTGTGCTTTCAAGATTTATCTTACTACCAGTTAATGATTTAAAGGCTGGAAAGAAACGCCTCGCTAGAACCCCAGGTTGAGACGTATTCCTGATAGGATTTTAAAATCTCTCTCAGCCCCTACTGGGACCAATTTCATACCTTTTTTCTCCCCCCCCCTCTCTCTCAAAGGCATTTATTTTATTTTATTTTTAAAAAAAATGGGAAATGAAGAACTACTGCTATTCAAAAGCAAAATCTCAAGGAACTTTTGAAACTACCCCATAGGTCTTTAAAGTAATAATGATGTAGCAGATTCATCATGCTTTGGATGCCAACATCTTTTCATGCCTCTTTCTTTAATGTGGAATTTGAAATAATGCAGAGGGCCAGAACAAACACAACACAGAAGCTCAGTGGAATCCTGCAGAGAAACATTCTTACCTTTCAATATAATGTAATTCCTCATTAGGCACTAAGCCCTATGGTGATAAAGTATAGCATGGTTGGTAGAATACATGGACAGCATGTTGCACATTTTCATTCCATCCTCAAAGCAATCAAAGTTAATGATAAAGATGCATAGATGCCACATGTGTAAGAGAGTGTATGAGTGATTCTGAAACACTACTGGGGGTTAAGAGCTCATATACACACTAGTGAATAGGGCAGTGGTGGGTTTAAAAAAATTTTAGAACCTCTTCTGTAGGTGTGGCCTGCTTTGTGGGAATGGCTTGGTGGTCATGTGACTGAGTGGGAGTGGATTGCTGGCCATGTGACTTGGTGGGCATGGCCAACTTGTAAAATGTGGTGAAACTCACTTAACAACGCTCTTCCTTAGCAACCAAATTGTTGGCTCAGAAACTCTGGCATTGAAGTGTGCAAGTCTTAAAGGTGTCAAGTTACAAGACCCTTGCACCCCTAATCCTTTAGAAAATAAACCCCCAGGGGTGTTCAACTTGACAGCTTTAAGACTTGTGGACATCAACTCCCAGAATTCTTTCTCTCGCTCTTCATCTTGATGATATGTGGATGGGTGTGGAGGGGGGAGGGAGCTGGAACCGGTTCTAAATGGCACTGTAGATTTGTGGAACCTCTTCTATAGAAGAGGTTAGAACTGGCAGGAACCCACCCCTGGAATAGGGAGAAATTTAACTAAAAGGAGAATGAGTTGACCTCTTCATCCAGATAATAGGTAGGGAAAAGGAGGCCCCTGGTCAATCAAATGCCAAGGAACCAATTAGAAGAGTGGGTTTTCCTTTGGGATTTTACAAGAGGGGCAAATTCTCTTTTGTCTTTGGTTGGTTGATCTATAGTATTTCTCTCTTCTGTGAGGCTGATGAGAAGCCAGATAAGCAGGTACTAGCAACAGATATAGAGCTGGTAATTTGGACAGCAAATTTGAGTCAGTTAAACTGGATGTAGTACTGATAAAATTGTATTTCATTGTCTGAAATCTGGGGAGATAAATTTGTATTGAGGTGTTCATGCAAGCAGTTGACTAAAATCAACCTTTAGAAAGTAATGATCCTTCTAGATCCTTCCTTCCTTCCTTCCTTCCTTCCTTCCTTCCTTCCTTCCTTCCTTCCTTCCTTCCTTCCTGATTTACTCTGGGAAAGGAATTTAGCAGGGGTGAATTTAGCACCGGTTTGCCTGAACCAGTAGTAAAAAAAGCTACCGTTTTCCCTAACCGGTAGTAAAAAAAAAATGCTTCAATTTTTTTTAAAAAGTTCCAACAATCAGCTGTGCAACAATCAGCTGTGCCTGATTGTCTGTGAGGTTCCTGCTTGTTAGAGGGGACATTTGTGTGAAGTCCAGCTGCTTTTACATTGTGTGTGAGTCAGTTCTGCAGCCATGTCCACATGGTCACCTGACCACCAAGCCACGGCCACAGAACCAGTAGGGAAAATTTTTGAATTTCACCACTGGAATTTAGCCTTTCCACCAGACAAGCTAGTGAAAGAAAGGAGTTTGCCTCTCTGGTAAACCAGTAACAGGAAGGATATCTTTGGAATAAAGCAGCTGATGGCAGTATATTAAACTACTGGATATTCTAAATTGGATTACTGTAATGTGCTCTACAAGGGGCTGCCCTTGAAGAGTATTTGGGAGCTTCAGCCAGTACAGTATATTGTGGCAAATGCACTTATGCGTGCTCCTAAGGCCGCACATTGGTTGCCAGATTGCTTCCAGGCCCAATTTAAGATGCTGGTTTTATCCTTTAAAGCCCTTCATGGCATGGGACCAGGCTATCTGAGAGACTATCTGAGAGACTGGTTAGCAAAGTTTCATCTTCTGTTAAGCCCATGTGCTGCATTAGACATGCATCTTGCTCAAAGAACAATGGCCCTGAACCATGTGGGACATTGTCTTCTTCCTTGAGTTGAATTCATCATGTGGCTGTTACATGGGAATTACATAAATGATTCCACCTGTGAACCTCATTGGCATGGATAGCAGAATAGAGAAAGATGAAAGGACGATTTGTAGCTTATACAGGAATTCCATAACTTTTTTTTCTTAAAAAAAAACACCCCCTTGGGAAAATATGCAAAATTGGCCATGGAAAAGTAACACCTACCCCTCTCTAAGGCTTTTGCTGTTGGGTAGGAAGAAGTCATCATATTATAAGAGACCTGAGGCAGGATATGATGGGAATTTAGAAAGTGAAATTTTTGTGACAAATTATATCTTTTCACATTCCAACCACTTCATCTTGTTGGAGGAGTAGGATTCCTGTCCTCTCTTGCATTGTGTGCATTTGTGCTTTATGGCAACTGTAAACATATTTTTTTTGCTAGAAATAAGACTTTATTTACTAATTTGGATAGCATACTGACCAATCTCTCCCTCTCCCTCTCTCCCTCTCTCCCTCTCTCTCTCTATGTATCTATTATCTATATCTATCTATCTATCTATCTATCTATCTATCTATCTATCTATCTATCTATCTATCTATCTATCTATCTCTATCATCTATCTATCTATCTATCTATCTATCTATCTATCTATCTATCTATCTATCTATCTATCTATCTATCTATCTATCTATCTACCTACCTACCTACCTACCTAACTAACTAACTAACTAACTAACTAACTAACTAACTAACTAACTAACTAACTAACTAACTAACTAACTAACTCTATCTATCATCTATCTATCTATCTATCTATCTATCTATCTATCTATCTATCTATCTATCTATCTATCTATCTATCTATCTATCTATCTATCTATCAGAGGCAACTTAAGTATTATTTTTTATCCAATTAAATTTGCCTATAGAGTTACATACAGTATATATTGTAAACATTTATAATGTGGTGAAAAGATACCATTCTCTCCATATTATTAGAGTTTCTTGCAGCTCTTGAGCAACTATTCCTGAGGATTTGCATCAGCTGCAAATCAAAACCATTAAATGACCCAGGATTTTTTCCCCCCAAGCTGGTCTTCTTCCGATCTTTACATCCAAGCAGACTCAGATAGCTGCTAATGACAAAGGATTGTGGGAGTTGTAGGCTATGTATAAGCAGTCCTAATACACAATATTGAATAGAAATAGATAGAATGGTTCATGTAAATAAATCCAGCCTGTCCCTGCCACTCATAAATGAAATATATCAAGGTTAAGGAAAGGAACTATGTTCAGCAATTGATCCTTTTTGTACACCAGATTTCTCCCTCATCTTCTGTGGATTAGGATTGTGTGTAACATATATTGTTAAAGATCATTTCTTGCTAGGTTAGGGGTGCTTCAAGAATTCCATTTTCTATATTCTAACACAAACTGAACTATTGTGCAGATTCAAATGCAACATTTATCCTGATTCAATGGTTCAATTTATCTCATTTTTTTTAAAAAGAGAATCTGAGATGTATGTAGTGAGCAGGGGTGGGTTTCTCGCCCCGTTCCAACCGGATCAGTTGGAACGAGGCCGGCGGCGTCCTCACGCACGCGCACAGCGCGCACATGCGTACTAGCATCTGCGCGATGCTCCAGCTGCTCCTGGAGGATCGTGCAGGCGTTCTGCGCATGCATGGAAAGCGTGAAATTCGAAAAAACCGGGTAAGGAGCGGGCGCGGGTGTGCGGGCACGCGCGGGCGCGGGGGGGCCTTCGCCGTTCCCGGAAGTTACTTACTTCCGGGTTCGGCGACCAACCGGATCGCAGGGACCGGTGCGAACCGGTCGAAACCCAGCCCTGGTAGTGAGAGAGACCATTTGTTTAGCTACACTGATTTGAGTGAAAAGGTGTTTTCATGAAAATATTTACAGCCAAAACGTTTGCATTTTATAATTTATTTTTATCACTCGCAACTCCTTATGTTTACCTTCATAAATCTTTGATCATCTGCAATGCTCCTTAGTAGCATCTGCAGATGTTGAAACAAGAATAATAAATATTGACTAACATTTCGCATGATTACTTTAAACTTGTGAGGCTTTGGCATAAGATCATTTCAGGTGAGATATCAAAATTTATGAGAACAAACAATGGGCATCATTGAAAGAGCTGCGTTGGCATAATGGTTAAAAGACAGTATTGCAGGCTAACTCTGCCCACAGCTAGAAGTTCGGTCCTCACTGGCTTAAGGGTTGATGTAGCCTTCCATTCTTTCAAGGTTGTAAAAATGAGGACCCAGATTTTTGGGGGCAATATGCTGACTCTGTAAACCGCTTAATGAGAGCTATAAAACCTACGAAGCAGTATATAAGTCTAAGTGCTATTGCTATTGCTATCATTGTATTGTGTTGGCCAAAGGTAAGTCCTGTGTTAAAACTAAGAAGCAAAATCATTTCGAAAGAAATATATGGAATCTAAGCCTGTTGATCAAATGTGATTGATAATGTTAATAAATCCTTAAAAAGTTTGCTAACCATTCTTTTCCTTGCTTTATTAAAGACTGCTTTAATAAACTTTCAAACTTTCCGCCCAAGGATGATGAGAGTACTCAAAATAAAAATGACGTCATGAGATTTTAGCAAGCAATGATTCATGCGCTTGTCAAAGGTTGATGATCTCACCACCTTGTTTCTATTCTGAGAAAACAGTTGAGTTCTCCCTTCTAGAAGATATTAAAATAGACAAGTATTGTTTAGTTATATTGATTAGCAGTCACTCCCTTTTTATGCAGGAATTATGGTCCATGTCCATTGTCATATATTATCTTAGCTTCTAGAATCCCTCGGGAGCATTTTTTTTCCCTTTTAAATATTTTTAAATGTTTATAACATGCTTCAAGGTCTTCTAGGCATACTGCAAACTGTTTTTCCAGCAATCCTTGCAATAAAACTATCAGCATTATTTTACCCATTTGGAAGCGACAGAAGATAAAGGTAAAGGTTTCCCTCGCACATATGTGCTAGTTCTTCCCGACTCTAGGGGGAGGTGCTCATCTCCTTTTCAAAGCCAAAGAGCCAGCGCTGTCCGAAGATGTCTCCGTGGTCATGTGGCTGGATGATTAAATGCCGAAGGTGTACAGAATGCTGTTACATTCCCACCAAGTGATCTCTATTTTTCTACTTGCATTTTTTATGTGCTTTTGAACTGCTAGGTTGGCAGAAGCTGGGACAAGTAACAAGAGCTCACTCCATTACACGGTGCTAGGGATTTGAACCACTGAACTGCCGACTTTTCGGATCGACAAGCTCAGCATCTTAGCCACTGAGCCACTGCCTCCCTATATGTTATTTTACCCATTTGGAAGCCACAGAAGATAGTGGCATAGATATAGCTTCTTGTTAAAATGATTAAGTTCATCTTTGAACTAAGGACATCTAATAGGTATGATTAATCCTGTATATGAAGGGTTTCCAATCCTTGGACTATGGACTGTATCGGTCCATGGCCCATTGAGAATCAAGCTTTGAGCAAGTCTGCAAATTTTCATTTCGGCAAGTGCAGGAGCTAGGTAGCATGTGAGAAACCATCCCCTTCCCCCCTATCACTCGTGCTGCCACCACTGTGCCACCCATTTATGGAGCAAGAAAGGTACCTATCTCTATATCAAGGGTGTCAAACCTGTGGACGCATCACATACCGGCCATGCCCAGTTTAGTGAAGGGGAGAAAAGTTGCAATACATCATGTAATGACTCCATGATGATGCAAGTTTGACACCCCTGATCTATAGTTATAGATATAGCTATCTATATCTATATCATCTACAGCTATATCTATACCATCTACATCTATAGACTACCCAGCCAATTTCCATGCTTAAGGAAGGACTATATTCTGGGTTTTCTTGTTTCTACTGACTAGTAACTAGTAACACTACTAACTTCCTAATAATCTTAGACACCGCACCATTACGCCTCTGTTCAAAGTGATGATAATAATGGTGATGATGGCGGTGATCTTATTTTAAAACAGCTAGGCACCATTTGTAAAAAAATGCAATATGCATTCAAAACAATAAATTATATACCCAATGTGACTGGTAATCAGTAAGAGCTCCTTAAATTTGTCTGACCTCATTTTAAAGCCATCTAAATTGATCACTGTCCCCTGACATTTTAGAGAGTAATCCATCCTTGACTTCCTGTCATTCAAATTCATTGGATGTCCTTAAGTTATAATATAAAAAAGCAATGAAACTTCCACTATATCTTTAGGTGGGCAGCCATAAATTTTAAAGGCTAATACATAGATGAACATGGACCAAAACTGATAATAAAGTAAATCACTTTCTGATCTCCTCACTGCTCAATTGTACCTCCATATCAAATGGATTATAAAACTTTGGTTACCCATGCCAATTATCTAACGTGTTATGGATTTATAATATGAATTCTTCATTGAATCCCTATGAGTTGGAATAGATCCCCGAGATTGTAAGTCCCCATGAGTTTGAAGAGATAGTGATAGATAGATGATAGATAGATACCATGTTTCCCCAAAAATAAGACATGGTCTTATTTTCTTTTGATCCCTGAAATAAGCATTTGGCCTTATTTTCAGGGAGGTCTTATTATTTTTGAGGTTCAGGAAGCAGTGAGCATGGTCACATCATGGTTGTTGCTATGTTGCAATATTTTAGGGCAGGGCTTATTTTAGTGCATGCGCTCAAAAGCTCAATTGGGCTTATTATCCAGGGAGGCCTTATTTTCGGGAAAACAGGGCAGGTAGGTGGGAAGGTAGGTAGGTAGGTAGACAGACAGACAGAGAGGCAGGCAGGCAGACAGACAGACAGACAGACAGAAAGATAGTAGTAGTAGTAGTAGTAGTAGTAGTAGTAGTAGTATAGCCTTTATTGTCATTGTACAAAATAAATACAATGAAATTGGTTACAACTGATAGACAGACAGATAAGAGATATATGATATATGATAGCGATAGATAGAGATATAGATTGATGATAGGTAGAAAGTAGATTAGATGATAGATAGATGATAGATAGATGATAGATAGATAGATAGATAGATAGATAGATAGATAGATAGATAGATAGATAGATAGATAGATAGATAGATAGATAGATGTCTTATGCAATCAAAAAATTGCAGCTGGGGAAAAAAGAAATATCTACATTCTTTTTGTTTACTTCCAGTCAATATGTTAAATCAATACTTCTAGTCTCCAAGGTAGTACTATTGAATCAATATCCAAGAGTAAACAAATTGCTCAGAAAATGAACAGAAAAATTGTATTGTTCATTTCAAGCTAAGTTAGTTTGGCTAGCGCCAAGGACAGATTTGCATTCCTGATCCCACAGGGCTTCCGTTTCCCCCATCTTTAATGACCTGCTTTATGATATGCATTGTCATGATAGGATAGAGCAGGGGTCCCCAACCTCTGGGCCGCTATTTGCAACCAGTCCATGGAAAAGGGCAAATGCAAAAGCAACCCCACGTGGCCCATTTGCAGCAGGAGACCATGTGCACATGTGCTCCATTTGTGTGAAGGGCGGGCATGCATGCGCGCCACTAAAGCAAATGGAGCTGTGTTGGGGAACTCTGTGATAGAACAATAAGAGCATAATTATATTTTAGAGTTGTAATACATCAGCCCAGAGAAATTGGTCGTATCTTCTTAGCATGGGAGGTCCTCTGTATTTACCAAAGGAGATATGATAGTTAATCCTATAGAAGCCTGAGCAATATTAGTAGAACAAAGAGGATAAACCAACCAATCACATTAAGAGACAGGCCAAGTGGGTGAGCAGATGATTACAGAGGTAAATACTGCTTGCAATATGGCTTTCTATCTATTTTCCAAAATTACCTTCTCATTTTTGAGAAGAGCTTGTGTTCGGCTACCCAACTCTCACAGTGCTTTACATCCTCATTGCCATGTTCGTGAGTTTTTGTTATTGTTGAAAGGTTGCAGGTGAAAATATCTTTCTGTTATTTTATTTTATATACCTCCATTATTTTTGCAGTGTCCCTATGTTCCTATGCTTTCCAATGTAAAAAATGCCCATAAGCAGGAGTTTCTTCATCATGAATTTCTCCGGAGGTTTAATTGACTTCTGACAGGCAAAGGAAGCTGCGTGTTTCTTGAGATAACAGAATAAGATCCAATTCAGAAAAGACCGTTTGGACCAGTGGTGAAAGCTCCTGCCAACCTAGCAGTTTGAAAACATGCAAATGCAAGTAGATAATTAGGCACCACTTCAGTGGGAGGGTAACAGCGTCCTGTGGCATCATGCTGGCCAAATGATGGCAGAAGTGTCTTCAGACAGTGCTGGCTCAATGGCTTTGAAATGGAGATGAGCACCAAAGGGAACAACTAGCAGAGTAAAATCCAGGGGCTTTTTTTCCTGCAGATCTAAACAACAGTTCAGGCTTCTGTTGAGAAAGGTGGTTCATTAGACCAGAGGTTACCAACTGGTGGTCCGTGGACCACTGGTGGTTCATGTGAAAATGTTGGTGGTCCACAGAAAAATTATTTGCATTTTTTATATCGCACTAAATACTTTTTATCTTTTAAAAAAATTCATATTAGTGGTCCGCAGGATCTAAAATTATGAATTTAATGGTCCCTGAGGTCTGAAAGTTTGATGACCCCTACATTAGACAATCAGTCTTAGAGCATTTAGAGCTTAAAGGTCCCAACTGATCCCATATGTTGCACCTATTAAGCAAGTTGCAATCAGTGAAGCTCTTTAAGTAAAGAAATTGTACAAATCTTGCTCTTCACTGTAATGGCTTCTGTGTTTTATACCACTTGTAATTTTCTATATAGTGCTACAACAGAAAGGGCAGGATGTAACCAAGCTGTGAATCAGATCTCTTATATCTTAGCATCAAGCTGGCTCAGGCAATTGTGCAAAAGTGGCTACCACCTGCCACTCCAAAACTGCAGAGGACTGAGGAGCACTCACAGACTGTGAACCTACGTGTGACTGCCTTTCTCCCATTGTTTACGTTCACCTACTAAATCTAAACAGAAGGAATTCTCCAGGTCCCTTCTTTCAAACAATGCCAGAGTTGTGCCTTCTCAATAGCAATGACTGGCCTATGGAACAACATCTTTCCAGAGATTTGGATAGTTCCAACCCTATTTGCCAGGCATAGAAGTTCTGGCTATTTTCCTATTGTTATTTGGGGGTTTCTGACCCCCAAATCTTTTACTATCTTAAGAGCTATAAGTGGTGAATTTTCTGTGTTTTAATCTTTATAATCCATGCAGGGTCACTTGGTTATAGAAGGATATCTCTATCTCTATCTCTCTCCATCTCCATCTCCATCTCCATCTCCATCTCCATCTCCATCTCCATCTCCATCTCCATCTCCATCTCCATCTCCATCCATCCATCCATCCATCCATCCATCCATCCATCCATCCATCCATCCATCCATCCATCTATCTATAAATGGCTCTGTGTGTGTGTGTGTGTGTGTGTGTGTGTGTGTGTGTGTGTGTCTGTGTTCCAACATAACTCTAGAACTCCTCGATCAATTTCAACCACACTTGGTACACAGATGACACTTACTCTCTAGAAAAAAATACTGTGGGGGTAAGACACCCCTAACACCCTTCGGTGTGTATGTGTTCTGATAAAATACAGCCTGTTGTGCCTTAGAATGGCTTCTACTCTACAGCACAGTGGAGTTGCCATGGTAACAGCTTCATAGTACTCCACAAGGGAGCTCCCTCTTGCACGAGCCGAGGTGGCACAGTGGTTAAATGCAGCACTGCAGGCTACTTCAGGTGACTGCAGTTCTGCAGTTCGGCTGTTCAAATCTCACCGGCTCAGGGTTGACTCAGCCTTCCATCCTTCTGAGGTGGGTAAAATGAGGACCCGGATTGTTGTTGGGGGCAATATGCTGACTCTGTAAACCGCTTAGAGAGGGATGAAAGCCCTATGAAGCGGTATATAAGTCTAACTGCTATTGCTATTGCTATTGCTAAAGGAGAAAATCCAACGTTAGAAATTATGTTTGGTCCGGACATTTTCCCCCTATAAATAAATACCTGGACAATGCTGGGTTATCACCTAGTCCTTATATATAAATATAAGGATATATAAATTGAGTGAGTGGGTGAGTGAGTGAGTGAGTGAATGCATGAATGAATGAATGAATGAATGAATGAATGAATGAATGAATGAATGAATGAATGAACTGACCAACTGACCAATCTGGTTTTTTTAGAAGGAGTGCAATCCCATTCCAAAAACTTGTTATCAGGGCTTAAGAAACGCATATAATTTGGGTTTAGGAATTTTTGCTACATTTTTGCAATCCTTCCTAGGGAATAATAGGAGTCATAGAGTCCAAAAGTTTATTCCAGGATTTTCTTATTTTTTAGACTTTCAAGTTTGAAAGTTGTACTTTTTATCATACAGAATCCTGCACGCCAAACTTGCTTGCTTTTGCCCTGAAAAAAATAAGCAGCCTATTTCTGCCATTTAATTCAATTTATTGTTTTTTTAAAGATACATGACTATTTTTTCAAGTCTTATTTTACACCTGGAAGGCCAGGTGGACATTCTCTGCAAACATAACTTTGATGTTCATGGACATATGCACAATATACAAATTCAGTTCATCAATATGATCTTCTAATAGGTTAATTAAGGAACTAGGCAGAGAAAAAAAAGGCAAATTTTCATTTTCCATCACTGCTGCTCTTAATGAGAGAAAGAATAACTTTCATGTCTATAGTGTCACAATTAATAGTTGTAAAAAAAGAGAATGACCTGATTCTACATAGTTCGGATGATAATTAACCCCCAGTCCTTCAAGCTTATATTTATGAAGATTTTCTAAAATGTTTAAGCACATCCATGAAAAAAACCCTAGTGGTTACATTTCTCAACAATGTTAAATGGGCAACTATTTTTTAATAATCATATTAAATCTATTCTGGTTGTATAAGTAGTGAGACCAAAACTGGAGTCCTCTAAATGCATTGCACCAGTCTTGGAAAATCTGTGAATGGTAGTCCCAACCCATTCAGACAGTGCTAACTTGGGGAATGTTGGGCTAAACTAGGAGTGTCAAATTTAGGGCCCAGGGCAGGGGTGGGTTTCAACCGGTTCGCGGCGGTCCCCGCGAACCGGTTGGTCAGCGAACCTGGAAGTAAGTAACTTCCGGGAACGGCGAAGGGCCCACCCGCACTCCTTACTGGTCTTTGAAGGGTTCTGCACTTCCACGCAGGCGCATGGCACATACAGCGCCTGCGCGAGTCTCCGTGAGCAGCTGGAGCATCGCACAGGCGCTAAGACGCATGCATGAACTGCGCGCGTGCACGAGGACGCTGCTGGCCCCGTTCCAACCGAACCGGTTGGAACGGAATTAGCAACCCACCCCTGGCCCAGGGGCTAGATCTAGCCTGCAGGGTGCTTAGATCTGGCCAACAGGGAAACTCTGGAAACAGTGAAGGAGCGCCCCACAGTGCCTCTGTGAGTGAAAACAGAGCATGCGGCCACAAGCGGCCCTCCCAAACTCCATTTTTGCTAGCAGAGGGTTGCAGGAGGCCGTCACAGGCCAAAACAGAACTCGGGAGCCCGTTTTTGCTGGCAGAGTGATCGGGCCACCACAGGCGCCCCCAACATGAGTGACATTGAGCTGGTCATATCCACCCTGGGCCTCCAAGATCAAACACAACCCTGATGCGGCCCTCAATGAAATCGAGTTTGACACCCCTGTCAAAAAGCATAACATAGATATTGTAGCAGGGGTGAAATCCAGCAGGGTCTGAGGTTCTGGAGAACTGGCAATGGAAATTTTGAGTAATTTGAAGAACCGGCGAATGCCACCTCTGGCTGGCCGCAGAATGGGGTGGGAATGGGGATTTTGCAGTATTCTTCCTATGCCACGCCCACCAAGCCAAGCCCATCAAGCCAGGCCCACAGAACCAGTAGTAATAAAAATTCGAATTTCACCATTGTATTGTAGTTACATAAAAGAAGAATAATGCTGGATGTAAGTGATCTTTAACTGTTAATCCAAAATGGATTGATTTAAGTCAGCTGAGGAAAGCCATGTTTCCTGAAAAATAAATGAGGTAGTTTTGCTTAGTCATTTGGCTGAGTATTCTATTTGTTTTTTTTTTGGCTTAATGAAACTGTGTTTATGTAGGTGATTGTGCATATAAATCTGCATGTTGCAGTCACTTTTTGATGAAAAAAATGGTTTTTCATATGGTTGCAGAGCTGGTACAAATCAGGGATAAATAGGTCTCCAACTGACAGATTGAATGTGAGAGAAATAACATGAATAATACAACTGAAGTAGTATTAGCACTAATTGATGACCATTCTCCATCTGTGAATGCGAAGGTGGACCCTCTTAAAAATTAAAGGGCAAAATAATTTCATTAAATGAAGCAGCAGACAACGTATAATGAGATGTAGCCTCCAGTTTGGAGTTCAGGGGAAATTGAAGGAAACAGCACACCATAAATCTTAAGAGCACAATCCAGCCTCTTTCCCCACCTCAATCTTCTAAGGTTCAGAGTTAAAAAACTCAATAAACTAGGGTCTAAACCAAGCCCCATCCTTAATATATTCATATTTCATAACTTCAGAAATTGTCATGACATAGATGAAGCATCATTCTCCCTCCAACAAGATTTTCCTAACCTAGAGACATGGCTCCTGACATCTAGTGTAGTCTGTTTGTGCCTCGCTCTTGGCTTAAGATATGAAACCATTGAGTGGTTGACAGAGGGCACACCTTGCTGTGAAAGCATCTTCTGCATGAGATTTTGCTTCTATTTAGAGATTCAGAAGATATGAATGAAGGATAGTATAATGGCCTTGAAACTGTCTATCAATTTGAACAGCTTTCTTAGGATTGCAGATTCAGACATACAAGTCATTTTGTTCATGGTCTTTCTCTACACACCACTATGCCAGGGGTGGGTTTCAACCGGTTCGCAGCAGTCCCCGCGAACCGGTTGGTTGACGAACCCGGAAGTAAGTAACTTCCGGGAACGGCGAAGGGCCCGCCTGCCCGCCCGCACTCCTTACCTGGTTTTGATGAGTTCTGCGCTTCCACGCATGCGCAGGACGCATACAGTGCCTGCGTGATCCTCCAGGAGCAGCTGGAGCATCGCACAGACGCTAGTACGCATGCGTGCACTGCGCGCGTGCACGAGGACGCCGCCGTTCCAACGCCGAACCGGTTGGAACAGGGTGAGAAACCCACCCCTGCACTATGCTGATATGCATTGTTTCTGGATTTGCATTGCAGGTAGTCCTCAATTTTAAACCATTCATTTAGTGACTTTTTGTAGTTACAACATCACTGAGAAAAGTGACTTATGACTGTTCTCTTGCTTATGACCATAGCAACATCCTCACACTCATGTGATAAAAATTCAGGCATTTGGCAATGAGCTCGTATTTATAATGGTTGCAGCATTCCATATATGGGTCACATATGATTTCCATTTGTGACCTTCCCAGCTGGTTTCTGATGAACAAAGGCAATAGATTGGATTTGTTTACTGACCACTTGAGTCACTTAACGGAAAAAAGGCTTCTCCTGGATCTACCAGGGACTTTGCGATGTCCCTGGGATCAGCAGGGTATGCCCTTCTCTATCACTGTCTCTACGGGAAGGTTTAGGTCCAAAAGGACCACCCAGCAGCAGAGATATCGACAGCGATCTTGGAGCTTCAAGATTGCACGTCATATCATCGCAACATCTGACCCGCCTCCTCCAGAATTTATGTTGTTAAGCAAGACAGTTGTTAAGTGAGCTATGCCCAATTACAGAGGTGGTATTCTGCTGGTTTGCCCCGGTTCAGGTGAACCGGTATGAGCAGTGGCGGGAAGCTCTGCCCACCCACCCAGATGTTACCACAGATGCTCTGCACATGCGCAGAAGTACCACACATGAGTGCACACTCCCGGTTCCGATCCAGTAGTGAAGGTAAGAGGATTCCATGCATGCTTGGTTGGCATGACTCGCTTAACAATTTTTGGCACGGTTGTTAAAATGAATCACTGTAGTTGCTCTTACATCTCTTGTCTTATAAATCTCCTTTTCCACATGCAAGATTGGATTTGTTTACTGACCACTTGAGCCACTTAACAACTGCAATGATTCTCTTAACAATTATGGCAAATAAAGGTTGTAAAATGGAGTCCAGATCATTTAACAATTGCCTTGCTCAGCAATGGAAATTTTGGGTTCAATTGGGTCAAGAACTAGCTGTGTATATTTCCATCTTGCATGTGGAAAAGGAGATTTATAAGACAAGAGATGTAAGAGCAACTACAGTGATTCATTTTAACAACCGTGCCAAAAATTGTTAAGCGAGTCATGCCAACCAAGCATGCATGGAATCCTCTTACCTTCACTACTGGATCGGAACCGGGAGTGTGCACTCATGTGTGGTACTTCTGCGCATGTGCAGAGCATCTGTGGTAACATCTGGGTGGGTGGGCAGAGCTTCCCGCCACTGCTCATACCGGTTCACCTGAACCGGGGCAAACCGGCAGAATACCATCTCTGTAATTGGGCATAGCTCACTTAACAACTGTCTTGCTTAACAACATAAATTCTGGAGGAGGCGGGTCAGATGTTGCGATGATATGACGTGCAATCTTGAAGCTCCAAGATCGCTGTCGATATCTCTGCTGCTGGGTGGTCCTTTTGGACCTAAACCTTCCCGTAGAGACAGTGATAGAGAAGGGCATACCCTGCTGATCCCAGGGACATCGCAAAGTCCCTGGTAGATCCAGGAGAAGCCTTTTTTCCGGTGACAGAGAGGCAGCCATTAAAGCTGCTGAAAGTTGGGACAGCTCCCGAACGAAAGGAAAGCGGGAGAGAAAGTGTGTCGAATTGGTGAGATAAATTTTATTAATAGAGAAGAGAACACCCAAAAAGATCAAAAGTAAAGTTAAAATTGAAGACAGAAGCAGTTAAGCGGCGAGATTAAGCCTGAGTCAAATTTAGTGTGCTATTTTTCTTTAATCTTTTTATTTATTGAATTTTTTTTTACAAACGCTTCTTATTTTTTAAAGTGGACTGGTTTTTTTCTTCTATTGCTCTTTTTTCAATACTTATTGATTAAGACTTTCTTTCTTTTTCTTTTTTCAATGCTCTATTGCATTTTCTTTTTAAGAATTTTTCTTTTTTTTCCTTAAGTTTGGAATATAAAGAGGGAAGTAAAAGTAGAGGAAAAGAAGTAACACTGCCACTTAGAGGCTTGGAGGCTTGGAAACATTGTCTTTCTTTTTTTCCCCCTTTGAGCATTTGATCTACATTTCAAGGTCTCTGAGCTTGTTTATTGAAAATGATAGCAGGATGAGCATGGATTGTTTATACAGGTGCTCCTCCAGGCTACTATCAGTAGCTGGACTGGAGTGAAAAGAAAGCTTGACTTGAAAGAGAGAAGATTGCAGTGAACTTGTTTGGAACTTAATAAAGAAGCCTTGGATCTTATATTGTGGCAGTGTTTACTATCTGGAGGAAAAGACCAATACAGATGATGTTGCAACACAAAAAAGAAAAGGAAGTGACATGGCAAATGATTATGCAAGAAATTCAAAAAGTACAAGTAAGAACAGAGATCATTGAAAAGAGAATGGAGAATATTGAACAAAGAACAGGAAAAATAGATGGAAAAAATGAGAATATTTACCAAATGATGATGAAATATGAGGACAGATTTCCCGAAATTGAAGAAAAAGATTAACAAAGAGATAAGAAAATTGGAGATATTGAGAGCAGATTGAATGTGGTTGGAAAAGACAAGAGTGGAATGTTGTAATGCGAGAGCGACAGATCAGAATTTTATCTCAGATTCCAGAATATAGAAGAAGAAAAAGGAGAAAATTTGGCAGAAGCAATGATAGAAATTCTGGCAGAAACATTGGTGATAACCAAAGGGAAGTTGATGGAAGAAACAGACGAGGGGTTTTGAGTCTTTACAAGATATGCAATGAAAAACAAGTTGCCAAGAGAAGTCCATATAAGATCTACCAAGAAAATACTATAAATGGCAAGAGATATAAAATTGTACTACTATTGGATGGATACAGGGTGATGTAATGAAATGCTGTAATAAAAATTAATTTAAATTTAGTTAAACTTAGAATATTTTGCATAAAATGCAAAATACACACACACACACACACACACACACACACATATATATATATACACACACACACACACATACACACACATATATACACATACATACTAGATTGATAATATGAAATTTTATATAAATTGTGCGAACTGGCCTATGAGCGATCTCTGAAGCCCTAGAAGGAGTGTCTAAAAATACTGGTGCTAGCTTGCTTCTTTACTACAAATAGGTATCTTGTTTCTTTCAGTTTATCAACCATGCCAATGTTTCATTGCTGTGTTTCTTAAATTCTATTACATTTATTAAAAACCTCACAGAATAGATGTCATTAGGTATTACACAATTCAGTATAAAACATAGCATTAGTATAAAACAAAGTCACACTAATAAAGTCCAAGATTGCCTCAAAACAATGGACCCTATTTGGAAGCTGCATAAAATATGTATGCATAATAAAACTGAACTATAAACCGATAAAATGTAAGTGCTAAAATAATAAAAATAGCTCAGAGGACGAAAATAAGCAACCTGACATACAGTGTGTTTCAGTGAGAGGAAGATGGCAAGACAGTCAAGAGGAGAGCAGAGGTGGGATCCACTGCAACTCTTATTTAATCACTCTTCCCTAAATCTCTGAATGAGGAGCTACATGAAATAAGTGAGATAATGGAGAGGCATTTGAGACAGTGTTCTTACTACTGACTGAAGATGCATTGTCCTAGTGGCATGGTGGCCTAGTGGTGAAGATGCTCGCCTCCCTCTCAGAAGGTTGAGAGTTCAATCCTAGGTAGCATAGATGCTTCTCTCTCCTAGGGAGCAAAGCAAAAAAAAATAAAATCTGCTGTGAATTCCATGTGGCATCAGGAAGGACACCTGGCCAATCAACGTTCAGCTCCATCCAGTCACCCAAAATTAAGGGATTACAGAGTCATAAAAAAGGAGTTTTTAGTTGAAGAACTAAGGTGAACTTGGAGTCCTCTATTTTATGTAAAACCCCATGACCCAAAATATTCAGGCATTACAAAGGGGAAATTGGCAAACCAGAGATAAAATGTAGAATTCTTATTTTTTTTAAAAACTACCATAACTCTAGGTATTTGTGTGTGTGTTTGTGTGCTTGTTTGTACACTTTGTTTGGCCCCTGTGAAGATGTTTATATCCTTCAACATACGGAATTATTAATTTCTTCTTTTTTAACTGTTCACTTCTTTTTTAAACTTTTAGTTCTGTTGATGATATTTCCCAAACTTCATATTATATATTAATCCATAGAAGGGATAACTGGAATTGGGATCCCATCCATTCTACAGCTGCAGTCTAGAAATCTAGAAATGGTACAATGGCTTATTGGTTTTCCAACTTGGATGAAAAATGTACACAGTAATTGAAGAAAAACTGTACCGTACTCTAACTTTCTTATTAGAAGTTAAATAATTCAAAAAGGTATTTGAAAATAGTCTTAAAATACCACTTGCTCCATCATAATTTAAATTCCCCAGAAAGGTACTAAGCCAGAAGACAGAAACCTGACTGGTTTTTAAATTCAATTAATTTACATTCAGTTGGTAGTAAGAAGAGTTATCCTGGGATGGGGTGGAGAATGAACAAACCAAAACAAATCTATTAATGTCTTTGGGTCAAAAGATCTTGTTCCCCAAGGAAATTAGCAGAATGAATTACTGTAATAATGATTGTCTAAGTAGAATGTAATGCATATACTGAACTTTGATTTATGAGTTCATTGAGCTTCTCTAAAGAGCAGCACCTTCATCAGGATTGGGGCAAAATGAAATAACTGATTCAAACCTGAGTGAAAAGATTGAGTCAGATTTGGTAGCAAGGAAAGTTTCTACACGTTAAAATGAGAGTAGGTTCTCCTTCTGGACAGCACGTTATTATAGAGCAAAAAGCAGCATTATAATCTACCACATATTTAGGGGAGGATCATACTTCATGTTTCCATATTAAAAAAATGAAATGACTGCCTTTTTAATAAGCGTATGTTCATCTGCCCAAATCTCTTCAAATTTAGATGTTTTCTCTTTCATCCACTTTCCCTTTTAGACTATTTCACAAATGAAAGTCAAAAATATTCATGACTGGGAGAGACATGGGAACAAGGTCAATGAACAGGCATAGCAACTAAGTCAGTCAATGGGAGCTTAAACAGATCTGAGTCTGTGCAAAGAATTGAAACAGAAACTTAAGCAGTTTGCTGCTCTGAGAAGTAAACTAGTAGTCTGTCTGGGTTTGTCTGCTGAAATGAAACTAACTGCTTGTGTTTGCCTGTAACTCTCCTGCCTTGTGTTTACTTGGAAGAACCACCTGTTGGTATTGTGCATTTATTCATCTATTATTATGTATATAAAGAAGTTAATGAATCCTGCTGCATCAGTTATCTGTGTGTGTTTCTTGATTTGAATTTATGCAACATACTCTGACATCACTTTCTGAAGCAAAAGTTGAGACTGTGAGATGATGATGTTGAGTCATCAAGTTATTGTTGACTCTTACCAGCAACAATGATAGATTTTCTCCATGATGATCTGTCCTTAACCTAGTTCTGGGGAATTCTAACTGTGCATCCAATTTCCACTATAGTCCATCCATTTTGCTGCTGGTCATTCTCTTCTTCTCTTTCTTTCCACCTTTCCCAGCCTCAGAGCCTTCTCCAGAAAACTATATTTTTGCAGGTGTCTGAAATCAGATAATTTGAACCTGATTATTTGTGCCTTGTGTGAAAACTGTAGGTTGATTTGTTCAATGAACCATTTGTTTGTTTTATCATCTGTCCGTGGCATTCTCATAATCACCTCCAACACCAAAGTTCAAAAGAGTTAATACTAAAAAAATCTTCAGAAATGAGAAAAGATCAAACTGGTCTGTAAAGAGAGACAAACCCAAGAGCAAAGGTTGGATGAAGCCACAGCAGGTAGAAAAACAGAGATGCTAAGAAAGAGTTTTTTCTTAGATTATCTGGTGAGCAGATCACATACTGTAAAAATTGAAGATGGAAGGACCTTTGTGTTCTCAGAAAGTCCTACAGCCCTGTCAAATACTTATTTATAAAATCATATCCTATTTATAATTATAAATTCATTCCATATTTTATTCTTTTTAAAAAGTTGCTATTATTTGCATCAATAGCATTTATTCTTATTCAACACCTCTGTTAGATTTCACACTATTAATGAGATCGAGTGTGAGGATCAAAAATGTGGGAGTTATAAACCATACTAAACCAAAAAAGTGAAAGTTGCTGTTTTGGGCTATTTCAGATAACTAATTAAATACATTGCTGCTGGGGGAGTAATAGACCTTTCCATTGATTCTTCTGGATCTTGATTAACAAAGCAGGTTTTTTTTTAATTTTGCAAATTAGATAAATTACCATATGGCCTCCAGTTCTGGATGCTCCTGGAAGAAATAGATTATCTAACCCCTTTCTAGTTGGAATTCAAACTGGAGTACAATACTGGCATGGTTTATGGTCATCTTGCCAATGGCCAGTGGAGAGGTTGAAATGGTGGTGTTTCTTTCACCCTGGTTCTCCTTGAACTTTCAGCTGCCTTCAATACCATCAGTTGAGGGTACGATGATTGGGATGGCACCACATTGTTGTGGTTCTCCTCCTTCTGAGACTAGTTCTTGCTGGTGTTGATGGGATGGTTGCATTTGAGCCCAATGCCTCTGCTGTCAGGCCTGCAGCCATCTTTTCTTTTGGATCTTTGGCCTGCCACACATTCTATTATTCTACTATGCATTTTCTATTGTGGGAAAATGGGAGGGGGGATTGTAGGAGCTAGATGCTATGTGACTATAACAAAATTCTTTCTAGAAAGCCAAGGTCGTCCTTTGTCTTTGCACCTCTGCACCTGACTGGAACTGGACGGGTAGAACTGCCAGCATGGTAGTGGGAGATTGGACCATGTGATGGACTTGTGGGTGTGGGGGCAAGATCATGAACTTTCAACTGGGTGGGGAAAATCATGAAGCTTTCAGATTTAGGTTTTTCCAGATGTGCCAACACGGCTCTCTTAACACATTGGAACTTTGTACAATACTTTTCCTTAGACTCTGATTTACCTTTAGATGCTATTTGGAACCCTGACATCTGCTTTGCAAGATCAGGGTTCCTCCCCCCCTTTTAAGTAACTAAATGAAGCAGCTAGTGAGGTCATCTGTAGTGGTAAGACGTGGGGTACCATCAATATGCTGATGTGACCCAGTTGTACATCTCTGCTCTCAGTCATCTATGTGAAGTTGTCAAATTTTATCTCAGTGCTTAAAAACTGTGGTTCTGGGTGGGAATGAACAGGTGGTGGGTCAACCTAGTCAAGATTGAGTGGCTATTGGTTTTGGGTCTCCCAAAAAACTGAAGTGCTTCCATCTTTGGACATGGTAACAATGACCTATTCAGACTAGATATGTAATCTTGACCACACAACTCTTGTTCAAAAAGCAGGTGGCACCTGCAGTCAATTAGTCTTTTCCACAACTCCATCTTGTGCATCCATTCAGAGTTTTCTATGAAGAGTAAGTATAGGAGCAATGTTGTTGAAAACACCTAATATTCTCTTTACACACATGATGCTGAAGTATGTAGTAGGTAGAAGAGGCAAAGTGAAGTCTGATGACTCCGGAAGAGAAGGAGACAGACTGACAAAACCAGTTTGCTGTCTTTTTCTGTGGTGCTGAATAGAGGCAATATATGGATATAGTAAAAACATGTTTATGTTAGAAGGTGCTAGTATCAGTAGATAAGAGCATGCTTAGTGTCTCTTTAGAAAAACAGAATGTAGAAATGCCATGTCAGCCCATAGTAAAGTTACTCATGTTACCAGATCCCAAGTTCTTGCAGTAAACATTGTGTTATAATTTGCACTGATTTTGTGAGTTCTAGGTGTCATTAAAGAAATGGGACCATTTTATTTGTCTCTTGAGAAACCTATATGCAGGTCAAGAAGCAACAGTGAGAATTTGACACAGAACCACTGATTGGTTCAAAATTGAGAAAGGAATTTGGCAAGGCTGTATACTGTCACCCTGCCTATTTAACTTATATGCAGCACACATCATGAGAAAGGTGGGGCTAGATGAATCACAAGTTAGACTTAAGATTGCTGGGAGAAATATCAACAGATATGTGGATGATACCACTCTAATGGCAGAAAGTGAAGAGGAACTAAAGAGCCTCTTGATGCAGGTGAAGAAGGAGAATGCAAAAGTTGGCTTGAAACTCAACATTAAGAAAACTACAATCATGGCATCCAGCCCTCTTAATTCCTGGCAAATAGAAGGGGAAGAAATGGAGGTACTGACAGATTTTATTTTCCTGGGCTCCAAAATCACCGCAAATGGGGACTACAGTCAAGAAATTAAAAGATGCTAGCTCCTGGAGTGGAAAGTTATGACAAATCTCGACAGCATACTAAAAAGCAGAGACATCACCCTGCCAACAAAAGTCAAGGGTATGGTTTTCCCAGTTGCAATGTATGGCTGTGAAAGGTGGACCATAAGGAAGGCTGAGCGTCAAAGAATTGAGTTCTTTGAGCTATGGTGCTGGAGAAGACTCCCGAGAGTCCCTTGGACTGCAAGGTGATCAAACCGGTCAGTCCTAGAGGAGATCAACCCTGACTGCTCTTAAGAAAGCCAGATCCTGAAGATGAAACTCAAATACTTTGGCCACCTAATGAGAAGGAAGGACTCACTGGAGAAGAGCCTAATGCTGGGAAAGATTGAGGGCAAAAGAAGGGAACGCAGAGAATGAGGTGGCTGGATGGCGTGAGCTTAAATGGACTCTAGAGGATAGTAGAGGACAGGAAGGACTGGAGGAATATTGCCTATGGGGTCACAATGGGTTGGACACAACTTCATAATTAACAACATCAACAAGGTGTCATTTGCACAAGATATATTACCTGTAACGGTCTGGTCTTTGGGGCACTTCTGCATTCCTTTGATGAGGAGACTACAGCTCACTGTGGTTGTGTGTGGGGTGGTGGTGGTCAATAAAGAATACTTTGTTGCATTGATTTCCAAACTATTTTAAGTAGGCATTTTTCATACCTGATGGGAAGCGGTGAAGTGCTAATGGTGAGAGCCTGCATATTAATTTTGGAAAATTTAAAGTATATAGAAGAAATGACGTCCACTTTAATGGATCTCTCTAAAAGATAAAATGAATAGAATAGAATAGAGCAGAGCAGAACAGAACAGAATATTCTTTATTGGCCAAATGTGATTGGACACACAAGGAAATTATGCATTACACATTAGAGAATAAGATACAATTATTCACGTTAGAGAATAAGATACAATTAAGGAAAAGATTCCCCAATATATAAATGCTGGGTGACTCTAGAATCACAGAGTATGACCTGCTCAATAGTAGCATAAAGTGCATAGCAAGTCTTGCATTCTAATAGTTCAAACTTTCTTTAGAGGAGTTATCCCACAGTGGCCACTACTTCACGAGGGCTTGGAACTATGGACGTTCTTTGAAACAGATACAACTCCCCTTTTTGTGTGTGTCTCTTTTCTTCCTCAAGATCACTCTGCACTGTGTCTTCTTGCTGGGAGAATTCTCCTGCTAAGAATGGTGATAATGTCCAAACTGGGTCCCTGGAGTTCCAAGCTGTTCTTCCTCCTAATGCTGGTTGTTTTTCAAAGAAGACTTCAATACCTGGTCCATCATTTTCAAAAGAGAAACTGAATGCAATGATGATGATAAGAATGCTGGTTTTCTGACACTTACTGGATGAAAAATGCATCATTAATCTTCAGACGTGCTAAGCCTGAAGTTGGATGGAGTGATGAGTCAAGGGGGGGGGGCACAGATTGGGAGGCACAAAATACATTTGCTCTACTCTGCAGCCATATGGCACAAATAATTTATGACTCTTAGAGCTGTCCACAGCAGCAGGCTGACCTTCTCACTGACCACTGTTGCTTTCGATGAAACAAATTCAAGGCAGAAGCAATACGCTCTCTTAGCAGGCGTGCTCCAGAGTTTCTTTAATACGTTGAAGATAAAGGGAAGGATTAGAAACCATGCACCGATCATCGATTCCCCATCTATTCTCCCATCAGCAATGAATCTGAGGAGAAATTAAAATGGCGAATACAATTTCTTCCCTCCGCCTCCAGTTTTTCCCATCCAGCCTGCTTATAGGCACTTTCAACGGTTAGCATTTTATTGAGCTTTTATGGCAGCTTATGAGACAAACAATTAAGTATATCAAGCATTCCCATCAATCGAATTTAATCTACATTAGAGGAAAGCCATTAAGTCATATTGTGCATCTTCGGTTTTTTAATTATGCCTACAGCTGTGGAAAAGTTACCAGGTGTAATTGACAATTTGTGAGCATATGAGAGATAAGTT